>NW_015174868.1:222533-225413 GCF_001447785.1 Gekko japonicus | reverse complement strand
TCCCTATAAGAGAACTCTCAATAACCAGTCATTTGCTTAACCGAAATGGGGTATTTTTTATTAAAAAGAAGAAAATTTTAATAAAATGCACACAAAGAGAAATAAAACAGACTTTAAAACATACACACAAGTACTGGAAGTACAGAGATGAGCGGAAATAATAGGATGGTGTTGGGCGAATTATACTTTACGTATCCAGGAGATCAGGCGTCCACGGAGCAGAGACTGTGAAGATAGAAGATGTCCCAAACAAAGTTTGGGGGTGTGCTGCCAGTAGGCGACTGCAGCAGACACCCAGAAACTGAGTGCTATTTTTATAGGAAAATTGTGTCCTGAGGCAGTCTGACATTTGTGCCTCAATATAATACCAAAAATGGTTTTCCCATGATAGACAAAAGACCTGGAAAACTTGTGATGGCTTGTATGAGAGTTGAGGTTTGGTGTAAACTAAGGTATTAATGTTCTTCTGATAAGATCAACTAGAGGTGTCTGCGAAAGGCTGAATATCGTTCCCAGGAATGTACAAAGGGAACAGCAGAGATTCTTAGAAGGGGTGTTTTGGATGTAAAATAGGGTTTGGGCTGGAACTCTGGCTGCTTCCTCCAGTGATTCAGAAGGCTAATGGCTTGCTAATTGAACTAATAAAAAAGAAACAGTGGTCCTCCTTTTGTATTAGGTGGGAAAGGGGATCACTGGGGCTGTGATCACATGCGCCTTTAGAGCCGACATAGGTACAAATGCCTGACGGATCTAAAGGGAGCAATCAGACAGCAACATCTGGGGAGCATCCCACAGTCATAGGCAACCCGTGCTGCTCCGCCGCAGAACTGGAGTTAAAAGTCACTGGGGAAAGTCCGGTAGTAAATGGGTTCCGATGGGCCATGGATGGACTTTCCTCTGTCCGATCGCTCAAGCACACTCTCAAGCCGTTGGGATGGTCTGATCAGGCCATCCTGGCTCAGTGCCGTTGTCCCCCTCTTTGCAGTATGTGTTATCATCGCATACTCCATAGGGGGCCTTCAGTGCAGAGGTGTGATTCCTCATTTATCTGCATGGGAAACAAATGGCCAAAAAAAGAGAGACTTACCCGCAGTTGCATCTGATCACACAGTGATAGGCTCAGGGGTCGTTTCGTAGAAAAAGAGCTAGGGGAACTCAATAACATAACTCATTAGCATATGCCACACCCCCTGACATCACCGGAAGTGTGTCATAAGGCCACACACCCTGCCCCCAACAGTCCCGGCTGCCGCCGCCGGCCTTGCAGCTCCACTGCCGAGCCCCATGAGGGGCCTGGCGGTGGACCTGCAAGGCCGGCGGGAGTGTGAGGAAGCCCCGCGAAGGCCCTCCCTGGCCCCAGGCAGGCAGGGGTGGGGAGAGGCAGGGAGGAAGCAACTTACCCTCCCTCTTCTCCTTCCTCCTCCTGGCTGAATGAGGGCCGGAAGCGGGGTGGCTGGAAACAGGGGGCGTGGCTTCATCATGTGCCCCGCCCCCCGTACCTCACCCGGGGGAACTGCGATCCCCTGCGATCCCCCCCGAAATGACCTCTGGATGGGCTGCTCCTGCACCTACAAAGGGAGTTGTGATCTCACAACTGCATGTCAAATCCCTCTGGAGGGAATAGCCTCCCCTCCCCTCTGCTAAACCTGGCATGTGTGACCGCAGCCTGGGAGTTGTTATTGAAAAGGAAATGTGAGAAGGAAAAGCTGAGAGCAGGCTGAGAGGATTAGCGATCTAAGTTGAATGGTGTTCGCTCTGGGGCGAGGCAGTTCCATTGTCTGGTGTATGCAGATGTCAGGGCAGAGGGAGAGGCTGCAGCTGGGTCAGACCAAGACGTCACAGGGTCATTGCCTAGGCATAATCATAAGGACTGCCTTTCTGGGATCCATTGTGTTTATACTTAGGTCAAATCTGCCTGGCATATACTTTCCTGGGGTGCTGTTAAATGGAGGGGTTCTCCTTGATATTGCCTCTCAATAAGAGAGGGGGGTCTGCCTGGTCACACAGTAATGAAATAAGTTGTCTTAAAAACGGAGTGGTCCAGACTAGCCAGATGTCATCAGATCTGAGAATCTAAGCAGAATCAGCCCTGGTTAGTATTTGGATGGGAGACCCCCCGAGGACGTTCAGGGTCATTATGCAGAGGCAGGCAATGGCAAACCACCTCTGAAACGTCTCTTGCCCTGAAAACCCTATGGAGTCCACAACAAAACTCTGAAAAGCCGACAAGTTATTCGGACGGATTGGTTGTAATAGCCTCACTTTGCCTGTAGAATGCTCCCCCTTCTTGGCATGCAAGGAAGAGAAGAGCCAAAGAATAACGAGGTCATGTAGAGAATCAGTGAGATAAAACTTTGTCTTGTCATGCAAGCTTTATCTGCAGTTAAAACTTATTTCTTTTCATGCTTTCAGCACAAGCAGAGATCATAACGCTCAAGGGGATGCTCATATTTCACATAGAATCCCCAACATTTCCCAGGGAGGGGAAATTAAAACAGCCATATATATATATTTTAAAAAATGCTAAGATGTACATTAGCATTTTTAAAGGACCGCAAGGCTGTTCACAATAGGACATTTGGGAGGACATTAATTCATAGTGTTGCCATAAGTCAGAAGTGACTTTTGATGGCACTTCACTCTCTCTCTCTCTCTCTCTCTCTCTCACACACACACACACACACACTAAATCAAGGGTCTGTTAAAACAAACACACTGAAATGTACATCTGAATCCCCCCCCCCATGTATGCTTGCATCATTTGAACATGAGGTAAATCAAAATGTACATCTGAATCCCCCCCCCCATGTATGCTTGCATCATTTGAACATGAGGTAAATCCATTATCTAGAATAGTGGTTTTAAAACTGCGTTTTTTTG
>NW_015174868.1:222351-222496 GCF_001447785.1 Gekko japonicus | reverse complement strand
GGCATCAGTATTCTTCACTTGCAACATGCTGTGTGTATTCTCCATTCATATAAACCAGAGTGAGACTTTTCCGCAGTTGTCAAGTTTCCCCGCGCCTACATTTGTATCCCTCTGCTGCTTTCCCTCGTTTCCGCAGATGTCTTTG
>NW_015174868.1:221992-222184 GCF_001447785.1 Gekko japonicus | reverse complement strand
AGGGGGGAACTTGACAATGTGGAAAGTGTCTGAGGCTCAACAGGATTGGCCAGCATCCAGTATGAACTGAATAGGTCGCTGAAGCACCTTTCCCTCCCTGGAAGCTTCTTAAGCACAGAGGAGATACTAGGCAAAGAACTTCACAGTGAATGGATTCCTACATGGCACTGTAATGGCTCTTTTATGCTTGTT
>NW_015174868.1:218633-218773 GCF_001447785.1 Gekko japonicus | reverse complement strand
TGTGAACAATGACTCTTTATAATTAATTTGGTAACAGGTAAATATAGTAAACACAATATAGATAGTTGATTTAATGAATACTATTCCCCTCCCCCAATTAATTAACTACCAGAACAATTAAACCAGGATAGGTAAAAAAA
>NW_015174868.1:215592-218500 GCF_001447785.1 Gekko japonicus | reverse complement strand
AGGAAGCCCCGCGAAGGCCCTCCCTGGCCCCAGGCAGGCAGGGGTGGGGAGAGGCAGGGAGGAAGCAACTTACCCTCCCTCTTCTCCTTCCTCCTCCTGGCTGAATGAGGGCCGGAAGCGGGGTGGCTGGAAACAGGGGGCGTGGCTTCATCATGTGCCCCGCCCCCCGTACCTCACCCGGGGGAACTGCGATCCCCTGCGATCCCCCCCGAAATGACCTCTGGATGGGCTGCTCCTGCACCTACAAAGGGAGTTGTGATCTCACAACTGCATGTCAAATCCCTCTGGAGGGAATAGCCTCCCCTCCCCTCTGCTAAACCTGGCATGTGTGACCGCAGCCTGGGAGTTGTTATTGAAAAGGAAATGTGAGAAGGAAAAGCTGAGAGCAGGCTGAGAGGATTAGCGATCTAAGTTGAATGGTGTTCGCTCTGGGGCGAGGCAGTTCCATTGTCTGGTGTATACAGATGTCAGGGCAGAGGGAGAGGCTGCAGCTGGGTCAGACCAAGACGTCACAGGGTCATTGCCTAGGCATAATCATAAGGACTGCCTTTCTGGGATCCATTGTGTTTATACTTAGGTCAAATCTGCCTGGCATATACTTTCCTGGGGTGCTGTTAAATGGAGGGGTTCTCCTTGATATTGCCTCTCAATAAGAGAGGGGGGTCTGCCTGGTCACACAGTAATGAAATAAGTTGTCTTAAAAACGGAGTGGTCCAGACTAGCCAGATGTCATCAGATCTGAGAATCTAAGCAGAATCAGCCCTGGTTAGTATTTGGATGGGAGACCCCCCGAGGACGTTCAGGGTCATTATGCAGAGGCAGGCAATGGCAAACCACCTCTGAAACGTCTCTTGCCCTGAAAACCCTATGGAGTCCACAACAAAACTCTGAAAAGCCGACAAGTTATTCGGACGGATTGGTTGTAATAGCCTCACGTTGCCTGTAGAATGCTCCCCCTTCTTGGCATGCAAGGAAGAGAAGAGCCAAAGAATAACGAGGTCATGTAGAGAATCAGTGAGATAAAACTTTGTCTTGTCATGCAAGCTTTATCTGCAGTTAAAACTTATTTCTTTTCATGCTTTCAGCACAAGCAGAGATCATAACGCTCAAGGGGATGCTCATATTTCACATAGAATCCCCAACATTTCCCAGGGAGGGGAAATTAAAACAGCCATATATATATATTTTAAAAAATGCTAAGATGTACATTAGCATTTTTAAAGGACCGCAAGGCTGTTCACAATAGGACATTTGGGAGGACATTAATTCATAGTGTTGCCATAAGTCAGAAGTGATTTTTAATGGCACTTCTCTCTCTCTCTCTCTCTCTCTCTCTCTCACACACACACACAATGTTGGATCGGCCAGGAGCTGTTAAAACAAACACACTGAAATGTACATCTGAATCCCCCCCCCCATGTATGCTTGCATCATTTGAACATGAGGTAAATCCATTATCTAGAATAGTGGTTTTAAAACTGCGTTTTTTTGAGGGTGGCTTAGTTCCCTCAGAAGCTTATCAGGGATACCCTCCATGAGGGTGATGTGAGGCAAAATTCCCTGAAAGATCAAATTGTTCCGCATCAATATTCTTCACTTGCAACATGCTGGGTGTATTCTCCATTCATATAAACCAGAGTGAGACTTTTCCGCAGTTGTCAAGTTTCCCCGCGCCTACATTTGTATCCCTCTGCTGCTTTCCCTCGTTTCCGCAGATGTCTTTGCAGTCCCAGGTGCAAAAATGCAGTCTGTCCCCTGTTGCTCCGCAGCTTCAGTCACCCCTGTTTCCAGGAATTCCCATGCTGCGCCGCAAGAAGGGGCAAACTGCGTTTTTGCTCCTGGGAGGGAGAAATCATCTGCAGAAACCAGGGAAAGCCACAAATGAGTAGAAGAGTAGGCAGGGGGGAACTTGACAATGTGGAAAGTGTCTGAGGCTCAACAGGATTGGCCAGCATCCAGTATGAACTGAATAGGTCGCTGAAGCACCTTCCCTTCCCTGGAAGCTTCTTAAGCACAGAGGAGATACTAGGCAAAGAACTTCACAGTGAATGGATTCCTACATGGCACTGTAATGGCTCTTTTATGCTTGTTAGCTGCCTTTATATTATGGATGCAGAAATATGGTCTTTTAATCCCCCTCCCCATTTTTCATTGTGAGCCTTTTCATAAGAACATAAGAGAAGCCATGTTGGATCGGCCATTTGTGCATGTGTGCATGTATGTGTGCCCATGCTTGGAAGTCATGGCGCTCTCTGGTGACTCCTACTGGGGCAGGTGGGACATTCAGAGAAGTGGTTTGATAGCCTGCCTCTGGTCTCTCGGCCCTTGTATTCCCTGGAGGTCTCCCATCCAAATACTTGCCAGGGTCGGCCATGCTTAGCTTCTGAGAACTGACAAGATCAGGCTTCCTGAATTTTCTTGTTGGTCTCCCATCGAACTACCACCCGGGGATAACCCTGCTTAGCTTCCGAAATCTGTCAAGATTGGGCTAACCGGGGCCTTCCAGGTCAGGGCTTCATTACAGTTAGTATAAACCAGAAGCTTGTGAGAAACAGCTCCTATCAGGGCTCTTTTTGTAGAAAAAGCCCAGCAGGAACTCATTAGCATAACAGACCACACTCAACAGCAGAAACTCATTAGCATAGTAGGCCACACCCCTGACAGCACAGCACATTAGCGTATTAGGCCACACCCCCATGTCACCAGAAGTGTTGTCATCCAGCCACACCCACCTTTTGCTTCTTCTTATTTATTTATTTATATTTATTTATTAATTCGACTTATTATACCGCCCTAACCCTTAGGGGTCTCTGGGCGGTTCACAGGGGGTGTTCTAAGAACGTATTCATCCTGACTAAGGCCACATAGTAGGGGTGGGGGTTTCCTACCAGCACCCTTGGTGGTACCC
>NW_015174868.1:198681-215442 GCF_001447785.1 Gekko japonicus | reverse complement strand
TTCGGGCCGCTGGGTGGGCGGGAGCTGGGACTCGGGGCCAGGCGCTCACCCTGGCCGCGGTGGATTCTCGAACAGCCATAGTGGCTGTCTCTAGTTGTTACCGGCAGGCGTTTAACCGCCTGCACCACCGCTCCCTTTATTCTGTTTACCTTGTTTGTTGTCAAAACCCAGGGCTTTTTTGTAGCAGGAACCCTTTGCATGTTAGACCACACACCCTGAATGTAGCCAATCCTAATGAGTTCCTGCTGTTGGGTGTGGCCTATTATGCTAATGAGTTCCTGCTGGGCTTGGCCAACTCAGAAGCCAGCCGGAACTCCGTTGCTGTGCGTTCCTGCCCAAAAATAGCCCTGCTCCTAATACAAAACCTTAGAACCTCAGGACCAAACAAGATACAACAGTGCCCTTGTGGCCACCATGGCAATACCACCCACCACCATTTCAAAGGTCCAAGGTGCACTTACCTCCCTCTGGCACCTTATCAGGTGTGGAAATGGCCCCCTCCTGTGGCTGTTCAGCACCAGGAAAGGCATGGGCAAGGTGGGACAAGACGCTACAGCATTTTATAGTGGTCATGAAGATGCTGTCACATGTAGTTTGGCCCTTAGTCTAGTGCAAAGCCAATGGCATTCTCCACTTGGAAGATGCATGAACGCTAGGCCAGCAACAGCAAAGCTTTAGCCTTGTTTGGTCATTGTGATTTCGGCAATCCAACTGCATTTCCAAATTTATTATTTTCATTTTCATATACAAACAAACAAACAACACTACAATTATTAACCATATATCAATAAGTAGAACATAGCATAACTATAGGAGAGCATATTGAAACAACAAAAAGAAAACCATTTCTTTTGAGTAATTAAAGGTTGGAACTAGAATAACTTACAGAAATACATCATGTAATATCTTAAAAATGTAACAATTTTTCAAAATAAGAATTTTTTGGTACTATGCCACTGTTTTCCAGATATTCTAATATAGGATACCAAGTCGCTTGAAATAATTTTTGTTTTTTTGCTGTGTTTTCCTCAAAGGTGTTCTTAGAAATTCGACTGAGTACAAAGTATTCCCAAAGTTTATTTTGCCAGCAATATAGAGATGGAGCTTCTTTTGCTTTCCAAAATTGCGCAATGGAAATCCTGGCAACTGCAGTCAATATTGCAGTCTGCACCTCTATACTTTTCCTCTCCAGGTCTATTAATCCTAGCTCCAGCACAACTGACTCTAGGGAAGCAGGTGAGTACTGTTAATAATCACAATTTGCATCAATATCTGTGTCCAAAAGACTTGAATTAGCGGGCAATACCACCAACAGTGGGCAAAATCGCCCAACTGTCCACATTGTTTCCAGCACTTAGATGAAATAGCTGGGTTGGCAATCCAACTGCATGAAAGGGAAGGGAGATCAGGCTATGAGGGATGATCTCAATATGTGTGATCTCAGTTTTCTGCGTATAGCAACCTACAAATGGGCAAAACAAAGAACTGCCTGTACACATGCTTCTTCCGTTGTGGCTCCTGTCTTGTGGAATGGCCTGCCTGAGGAGGTCTTGCTCTCCTGGCTTTCTGCAGACTATGAAAAATGGAACTATTCAAGAGGGCTTCTCTGCACAACTAAGAGGGTTGCACTGTACAAAATGGTTCACAAACTGACTTGGATAAATGATTGGGACTGTGGTCTATACTGCTGTGTACAGTGTCTTAGAATTATGTAATTTTTGCGCTGCCTGATGTGTCATGTTAATGCTTATGCTAGGGTGGCCAGGTCCAATCTTGTCCCTGGCGGAGATATTTGGGGGGCGTTCCAGGAAGGGGCATGGCCATCCCAACCCAATGAGTGACATCATCACGTCCTGGACACAGCTCGCACATGCCCCCACTTTCCCCCCAATCATTTAAAGGGAACCTCTCTTTTCAAGTGGGGCTGCAGATGACTGTTGGGGGCAGAGCTTCCCCTGTGGACCAGCTGGCCAGCATTTGGGGGAGCCCTAAGAATCAGGGGGACCCCCACCCCTAATTTATGCTATGGTTCAATTCTTTCTGGGTGGTCCAGACTTCTAAAATCCGGATGCATTGGTTATCGATTGCCCCATTTTGTTGACTGCACTGACTCATTCTGTGTAATCCACCTTAAATCCCCGTGAGAGAGCCGGATTATAAATAATGCAAATAGATAACTAAAATAAACACATCTATTTCCCAGCTTTTGTTATACATGATAGGAAACTCAAATTCTTGAGTGTATGTATTTGTACTTACTGAACCTGGAAAGGGCATCCTATTCACACAAAATGGCGATGGCATTTATCATAGGATCCTGGGGAGTCCATTTCCCCATTATGTGATATGGGAGTACCAAAATCATAATAATCGAAAGGGGCTCTTTTCTGGTGGGAATACAGTCAGGAAAACTTCCAGGATGTCAGCTTAGAGTTCCATTAGGGTTGCCAAGTTGAAATATCTACTTACCGGGGGACTCCCGTGCCGAGGGAAAACCATAGAGTTTTCCCTTGGATGACCGTGGCCCCACCCCTAGCGTGCCCGGCGTGGTCGCGTCACTTCTGGGTGACACACACGTCGGGGTGGGGTTCCCCCCAGGGTCCGATCCACCGCTGGCGGGAAACGGGTCTCTGGGGCGGGGTTTTCCCCACCCCCCGGGGGGACTTGGGAAGCCTAAGTTCCATGCAGGGAGCAGGGCAGATGTTTCAATCTCTGTATTGTTAGAATACGCATTAGTTTCCAAACGTGAATCTGAAAATCCCCATGTATTACATGTGATTAAGATAATGAATGATCAAGATAATGAAAATGAATGCTGATATAAACACATGAACAGCACTAATTCCCCTGTGTTTTGCCGCTCATTGCCTATAAAATAAGGAATACTTTCCCCCATCCATCTGAAATTTGGCACAAACGATCCCTTGGGTGAGGGGTACTGTCCTTCAAAACTTTGTCCACTAACGTTGTCCAAAAAGGTGTTATAGCTGGAAGTGTTTCCCACAGAAGCAAAAAAAAGTACAATAACCAAAATCAACATGTATCTAAACAAAAAAACCACCCCAAAATGAGCAAAGAATATGTTTGTTATAAAAAGAAAAAGGAAATAATGTAGACATTTCTAAAACTTGGCAGGTATGTACATGGGGGTAAGAGCAGTGTGTATGGGGGAGCAGGGGTGGAAACCAATCTAAATCAGGGAGTCCCGATGTTTTTGAGCCTGTAGGCAGCTTTGGAATTCTGACACAGTGTGATGGGCGCAGCTACAAATTGGCTGTCACAAAATGGCCTCTGCAAGAGGTAGAGCCAGCCACAAAATGGCTGCTGCAGCTTACCTTCAGCCACACAGTGAAGACCCTTGTCTTGTGGAGGCTGCTGCTGTCAAAGCCACATTTTTCAAAGCTGCAATCAAATCTCCAATAGCCAATCAGAAGCCTTGCTGGGCTCCCTGACCTGGATAGCCCATGCAAGCTTGATCTTGTCAGATCTCGGAAGCTAAGAAGGGTCGACTGGGGTTAGTACTTGGATGGGAAACTTCCTTGGAATACCAAGTCAGGAGGACAGAGGCAGACTTCATTCAGCCACCTCTCTGAATATCCTCCAGGCCCCCAGTAGAGGTCGGTCACCAGAGGTCAACATGACTTCCAGGTGCAGACACACACATGCACACGCACAAATACCAAAAAATACCAAAAAAAAGAGGAAAGAAGTCTTGCTGAGCAAACACCCCACCCAGTCTCTAAAAACACTTGGTGGGCACCAGGAAAGGGGTTGGTGGGCCCCATGGCACCCACAGGCATCACATGGGGGACCTCTGGTGTAGATGTCCCACTTGCCCTGGAGATTTAATCACAGGGGAGAGAGTTCCCTACTCCTTGAGTCTATCATGTTAGACAATTCAGCACATGAATCATCACATAAATTTCCCCACATCCATCAGCAAGTGTTTTTGATAAGAATTATGAGCGGTTAAATTCACAAGCTGTTGTTCCTGATTTGCCGGTACTCCTGTTGAAGAAACGTGCCGTGGTGATTCTGATCCCGGCAACAAGCTCTAAGATAACAACGTGACAAACCTCAATTGAAAAGTACAGAAAAGTGTCCCTCTCTTGGAGTGTAAGTTCTATTGTTGGTAAGTAAAACTACCTTTTTGATGGCTTGACAAAGAAATACATTGGAATTTAAAGCATGTGTTTTTCCCATCCTTTTCTTGCAGCAAGCTAATTTCCTGGAAATTGCTATGTATGTGTCACATCAAAGAGAGAATCTTCATAATTATGCCGAGAAATGGTGGGGATGGTTAGTCTAATTTTAGTAAAGAATTACTATACAAATGATTTTTTTTTACAATGCTTTATGGTAGTCTTAAAGCCCTAATTACTTATTTATCTTCTATGAATTTTTTTTTTAAAATCTAAGTAGCTAGTTAAATGTTTTGTCCTGTAATTACTTAAATCTTAGATAATTATATGTTTCGAATTGTGCAGCATTGCTGAGTGGATGATTCGCTATTGTTGGAGGAAATAACTCCGCTACATAAAGAAAGTTGCCATGCTTGTGAGATCTGATACAGGATAATTATCTATAAAAAAAGATATGCAAAGAGCAGACTTTCCTTTCAATATTTTAAAAAATTTAGGATGATATAAGTGGACGCTATTATTTAATAATTACACACCCAATAACTTCTCTCTTTTCAGATGCTAATGGGTTTGCCGACTTGGCTGGCGATGGCCCATCCCATTATCTTCCATATCACCCTTTCCAGATAGATTTTGTCAATGTGGTTCTGGCATTATTGATACCATTTCACACATAATGGTTGACTGCCCCTTGCTAAACAAAGGGAGAGAGTGGTGGATCCAGAGGTGGATTTCGGTCTTGCCAGATCCACTTTCCACTTTTGGATGTAGACGAATGATTGTACAGCAGCCACTGCAGTTTTTGACAGCTGCTGTTTCTTCTAGGTATCAAGGCTTAAAGTTAAATTGAAAGTCTATAGAAGAAGTATGTCGTTATTCTATGGTTTTGGGTTGCTCAAGGCCTTTTGTCCATGAACAAAAGCAGGGGATAGAAAGATAGCTTCCATATCACTGTTGGAGCATAGCAGAAGAGTAAAACTTCAGGCAGGCTTTCAGCAACCTGACTGTGATAAATATTATCTGTGCACACACTGCCATCTCCATGCCT
Organism: Gekko japonicus; assembly: GCF_001447785.1. Classification (NCBI taxonomy): domain Eukaryota; kingdom Metazoa; phylum Chordata; class Lepidosauria; order Squamata; family Gekkonidae; genus Gekko; species Gekko japonicus. The sequence goes on along the minus strand of NW_015174868.1, from coordinate 210,252 downwards.
TCCTGTTCCTCCATTACCTGCTTGCCCTCCCCCCTTTTTTGGCTGTCAAGTCACAGCCGATGTATGGCAACCCCTGCTGGGGTTTTCAAGGCAAGAGACTTCAGAGGTGGTTTGCCATTGCCGACCTCTGCATACCAACCAGGTATTCCTTGGCAGTTTCCCATACAAGCAGGGCTGACTCTGCTTTACTTCCTTGGTGGTCCCCCACACAAGGACTCACCGGGGCTGACCATGCTTAGCTTCCATGGTAATTAATTAATGATCGGTCCCGGTCACACGTGCCGGAAAACGCGGGGGGAGGGAGGCGTGGCGATTTGCGCTGTTGCAGTTTGACGGGCCCCAACGCGATCAGACGTGACAGTGTTGTTTCCATTGGTGGGTGTTTCCGGCGCGCTCCAACCAGGAAGCAGGGATGGGAGAGGAGCGATCACACGGAGAGTGTCCGGCTGCAGCCCGTCGCTACCAGTTGATAGTGGATTTACCTGGGTACTTTTAAACTCTGCTTCTTTGGCTGACTGCTACAGGTTGCTGATGGGTGCGGGATGCTGGCCAGATGTGTCCGTTTGATCGCGCCAGTACAATCTGGCCAGCATTTGGAGTAAAAGGTAAAGGTAAAGGTTCCCTTGCTCGAAAGCCAGTCGAGTCCAACTCTAGGGTTACGGTGCTCATCTCCGTTTCAAAGCTGAAGAGCCAGTGCTGTCCAAAGATGTTTCCGTGGTCATGTGGCCGGCATGACTAAACACCAAGGCCCACGGAACACTGCTACCTTCCCACCAAAGTGGTACCTATTTATCTACTTTGAATAAATCGAAAAGTATTATTATTATTATTATTACTTGCAATTTCTTGCTTTCGAACTGCTAGGTTGGCAGGAGCTGGAACTAGAGACGGGAGCTCACTCCGTCATGCGGCAACTCGGGTCTCGAACTGCTGAACTACTTACCTTCCACAGCCTGCAGTTCAGCGTCTTAACCACTTGAGCCACCGCAGCTCCTATCCTGTGGCAAATTCTGCGTGTGATTGGGGCCATCGTATGGCAATGGGTGTAGTATAGCCAGGAGATCTGAAGATCACATGGCAGCCTGAAACTGTAGCTCTTTTTGTGGCGAGCTAGGTTTATTTTTCGGGCTGAGAGAACTGTGACTGACCCAAGGTCACCCAGCTGGCTTCAAGTGGAGGGGTGGGGAATTGAACCCGGATCTCCAGATTAGAGTCCTCCACTCTTAACTACAACACCAAACTGGCTCTTTTCCTTGGTGGTCTCCCATCCAAGTATGAACCAGGGTTTAGCTTCTGAGATCTGGTGGGATTAGAGTAGCCTAGGCTATCCAGGCCAGGGCTTGTGGTCTCTGGCAACCATTAAGACAATATCATTCACACACCTAAGTACATTCTATTTGGAGAAAAAGAGTCCGGGAACTAAAGAACTAAACAAAAAAAAATCTAGGGAACTAAAGAAGCACACATACCTATTAGTGCATTTGATCTCTCCCTTCCTCCTTCCAAAGATGTCAGGGCAGCATACATTTTATCTGCATGTGAACTCGGTCAGGTTGAGAGAGAGTGACTGGCCCAAGGTCATGGCCGAACAGAAAGCTGAAGCATCACAAGCAACCACTGCACAGTTGCAAATCTGTTTGGCATGGTGCTTGAAATCCTATCAAGAGATCACCTCTCATTTAAACAAGGAAGCCAAATTCACCGGGGAAATCACGCTCATCCCAAAATTCTCATCATCCGTGCTGTTTATCATCATCTTTCTTCAAAAAGTACCAGTGCTCTGTAAAATCTATTTGCGTGTTAACCAACGTTCCCTCTAAGCTGTCGAGTCTTGTGAGCAAAAATTCTACTTTGTGAGCTACTGGCATTAAAGTTGTGATCGAGCAATTTGGCTACTGCATAAATTAGTCTGCTCTGGAGCCCTCCTTCCTGAGCTAAGACAAAAATGCGTGAGCCAGAGGCTAAAAAACTGTGAGCTGGCTCACACTAACTCAGCTTAGAGGGAACAGTGGTGTTAACGTGTAGTTGGGCGCTAGGAACAAAGGCAGGAATGATGGTTATTGTCATGGAAGGAATGTTCTCTGCCTTAGAACACATGAACCTGCCTTGTACTGGGTCAGACCCCATGTTCTATCAAAGCCAGTATTGTCTACTCTGGTAGGCAGCAGCTTTCCTGGATCTTACACAGATTTCCCCCCACATAACTCACTTCCTAAGCCCTTTAACCAGAGATGCCGGGGATTGAATTTTGGACCGTCTGCATGCCAAGCAGATGCTCTGCCACTGAGCCACGCTCCCTCTCCTTTCTCACCAGACGGGGCTTGTGGAAAGGCTGTCTTAGCCACTATTATGACATGGCAGATTGAAAGCAGCTGGAGACCCAGAACTTGCCTAAGACAGGCCTTTTTGGTGCCACTTTGGTATAGTGGTTAGGAGTGCAGACTTTAATCTGGGAGAACCGGGTTTGATTCCCCACTCCTCCACATGCAGCTGCTGGGTGACCTTGGGTCAGTCACCAGTTTTCTCAGAGCTGTTCTCTCAAAGCTCTCTCAGCCCCACCTACCTCACAGGGTGACTATTGTGGGGAGAGGAAGGGAAGGATATTGTAAGCTGCTCTGAGACTCCGAGTGAAGGGTGGGGTATAAATCCAATCTCTTTGCCATCTCGGCTGAGCTTTTCCACCTGCTCAGCCCCACCCCTGGACTCCCAAAAGAAGCTGCTACCTGCTTTTTTCCTGGGCAGACTGTTTTAGTTAATAATTAATGATTGGATGTATCAAAACAGGGTTTTATATGTATTTTAGTAGGATTTCAAGTGGCACAAATTGCCACAAGACTAATAAATACCCCTGTGTGTAGCATTTCATTGCACTCAGAGCACATCCCTGAAGACTGCAGTGGTATCTTGACACAGTGAAATAGAAGTAATAGATCCAAGAGGAAAAATCCTACTGCTTAGATCCAGGGCTATTTTTGGGCAGGAACGCACAGGAACGGAGTTCCGGCTGGCTCCCAAGTTGGCCACACCCAGCAGGAACTCATTAGCATAATAGGCCACAACCAACAGCAGAAACTCATTAGGATTGGCTACATTAGGGTTGTGTGGCCTAACATGCAAAGGAGTTCCTGCTACAAAAAAGCCCTGGGTTTTGACAACAAACAAGGTAAACAGAATAACAAGCGAAAGGTGGGTGTGGCTGGATAACCACACTTCTGGTAACATGGGGGTGTGGCCTAATGTGCTAATGAGCTGTGCTGTCAGGGGTGAGGCCTAATATGCTAATGAGTTTCTGCTGTTGGGTGTGGCCTATTATGCTAATGAGTTCCTGCTGGGCTTTTTCTACAAAAAGAGCCCTGGATCTGACAACCTCACTCTACTCATGATGGAAAGGGCCATCAAATTGCAGCTAACTTATGGTGACCCCTCGTGGGGTTTTCCAAGCAAGAGACATTCAGAGGTGGTTTGCCATTGCCTGCCTCTGCGTAGTAACCTTGGACCGATCCTGCATAGCTTCTGAGACCTGATGAGATCGGGCTCGCCTGAGCCATCCTAGGTGTGGTTAACGGGAAAGATGTCTTTTCCATGTCCTGTCCGGTAGCACTTTGACTTTTATACATTGACTAGAAGGCAAACAAACTGCATCAGGGATCTAGGAACGTCTTTTTGGCAGCCAACTGATAGGGTGAAATAAAGCGAGGGCTTTATCTGATTAAGAACCTTTGCAAAGGTTCATTTGAAACAATTTAGACTGTCTAACATAATTAAGTCACTAAGCAGCCGAGCGCTGTAGTCAGCAATACCTTAACAAACAAAGATTTACCATGTTTCTAATCCATTTATAAATGGATTAAAATGTTGTAAATCCTGGCTCGTTAAGGCGGCGTGAGGTGCAAAACATTGCGCTGGAGAGGATGGGATGAGTGACGACAAATGAAGGTTGACTCGCTGGGAGTAATCAGATCTGTGTAGCCATCATGGCGATGTTAGGGCTCGTACCTTCTTTTTAATAGCTCGCTCAGGCACGAAGTTAGCAAAATGTTTAAATGCAATCTGGATTTGTCCCCCCCCCCATCTTCAGATTACCTGAGGAAGTCAGTGACAGATGCTCTCCTGCTCTTGGAAGACTTCTCCACAGATGGGAAGACATACAGCCTCACCGAGACCCAGAACAGACTCAGCTGGCCCGATGCCCGATCCCCCTCCAAACCAGAAAGTGTTTACAGCAGGGCTCCCTAACCCTTTTGAGTCTTTAGGTGCCTTTGGACTGCTGAAACAGTGTGGTGGACGCATCCACAAAATGGCCGCCACAAAAATGGCTGCTGCAGGAGGAAGAGCCAGTGACAATATGACTGGCCCAGCTTACTTTCAATCACACAGCGAAGATCTTTGTGCTATGGTGGCAGTTTTTTTTTAATCTGCCAAACCAATCCAACTGCCAGTGGCCTATCAGAAGCCTTGCTGGGCAAAAGCCCCACCCACTTTCTAAAAAAAACCCAACACTTAGCAGGCACCAGGAAAAGGCACCATGTTGGGAACCCCTGATTTACAGTGAACATCTAAAATCAAGGAGTGAATCCAACAAGTCTGTGAGAAAGGAAACTGCAAAAGCTACACGTGGTCACAGAAAAGGCCCCAGTCTCTGTGGTAATAGTTTTCTTTTTTATTTACTTTTTTGGTGTAGTGGTTAAGAGCAGCGAACTCTAATATGGAGAATGGGGTTTGATTCCCCACTCCTCCATATGCAGCCAGCTGGGTGACCATGGGTCAGTCACAGTTCTCTCAGAGCTGTTCTCTCAAGAGCAGTCCTCAAAAGAGCTCTGTCAGCCCAACCTACCTCACAGGGTGACTGTCGAGGGGAGAGGAAAGGAAGGAGATTGTAAGCTGCTCTGAGACTCCGAGTAAAGGGTGAGGTATAAATGCCCTCCCTATCCATCCAATCTAATTGACTCACCACCCATCCATCTACATGCCTAAGGTTCACCACCCACCTATCTACATGCCTAAGGATTGAATCACCAACTACCAAGAGTCCCCCCCTCCCTCCCTCCCTGCCCATGGATGGTTTTTGGGTGCACAAGGATACGTGTTCACCAAAAGTAGAAGGAACGTTCTCCCTTTCTTCAGTACAGTGCCCTTTATCCCCTTGACCCTCACACTCCCTGGCAGCAGTGGAACTGCCATTCTTGGAGGGGGATACAACTTCCCAAGAAGTCTTTTCCATGTGCCTGACTGTCTCTGCTTCTCCAGGACAGCCACCTTGGCCTCAAGGGTGTGAACTCGTCCCCTGAGAACCAGGAGCACCTTGTACCAAGCACACACCCAAGACTTCTGTCCAGTTGGCAGATAAGTTATACATGTTGTGCTCAGTGAAATACACTGCTGTTGTTTTAATCCCTCTTTTTATAAATTTCCTGTTTATGTGGATTCGTTTGTGGGAAGTCTCCTTACCCTATTAGGGATGTGGAGAGATTAGTGCCCTGGCTTCCTCACCCTGCTGCTGAAATCGCACATCCACTAAACTCACCTGTTTATTCCCTTCTTCCAGACCCTTCATCACAGGAGTGGGCCTGCTACCTTACAGAGCTGGGCCTGCTCATAGGGACCCTAAATAAATAGCTTGGGCCAAAACTCCACCTCCCACTGGAGCCAATCACACTGATCGGGAGCTAAACAATAAAGGAGGATGAGTGAGTCAGCCTCTGGTTGGTTAACAACAGGTTGTGCTGAAAGGGAGATGCTCCGACCTCCTCTCCTTCTCAGGCTGCCTTTTACTTCAAATGCTAATTTAATGTCAAATGTCAATTTAGCCCTTCTAGGCTTGGATTATAGTGGCCTAGTGGTTGGCTCAGTGTGGTGGCTCAGTGGTTAAGACACTGAACTGCGGACCGGAAGGTCGATAGTTCGGCAGTTCGAGACCCGGGTGCCGCATGACAGAGTGAGCTCCCGTCTCTCGTGTCAGCTCCTTCCAACCTAGCAGTTCGAAAGCAAGAAATTGCAAGTAGATAAATAGGTACCGCTTCGGTGGGAAGGTAACAGCGTTCCATGTGCCTCGGCATCTAGTTATGCTGGCCACATGACCACAGAAACGTCTTCAGACAGCGCTGGCTCTTTGGCTTGGAAATGGAGATCAGCACCACACCCTAGAGTCGGATTCGACTGGCTTCCGAGTGAGGGAAACCTTAGGCTTGGATTAAAGCTGAATAGCCTCAGGAGGTACAGAACTGCTTGTTGTCCTGTAAGAAAACCTCCCTTATTTAAAGAATGTGAGAATTAGCTTAAATTTTGAGAATTAAATTGGACTCCCTGGTTTTCCCCCCCAATTCAATTCAATTTATTTCTACAGTCCTTAGACCAGTCATAACCCCCTGTTTGTTTTTTAAAGCCCTAACTGAATTTGAACACTATCTGCAGTTTGTTTTGTTATTAGTCTTCCTTTTTCTGTTACAAAAACCTGCTTGAGATTTAGCTTTATCTGTGAACTCACTATACCTAGTCTCTGGTATTATTACTTAAATCTATAGGTGTAAGAAGTTTCAAAGTGATATTGGAGTTTAAACTAGCCCTGTGCCCTCAGTTTTAATCCTTGTCCTTCGTTTGACCCTTTGTTTGACCCTTCCTGTATTGCAGTAAAACTAACCAAGTCCCTTGTCACACAGAGCATTTGCAACGCTAAAGATATGGATGATAGGCGGATTTTCTGGGCATGATCACACCGCAACATCTGGGAAGCGTAGTGCTCCCGTGGCTATCCCATGGCTTCCCGCCGAAGATGCGGACTAAAAAACTAGTACTTACGAGGTACTAGTTTCCGGACACCGCGGGGCAAGGGCGGGCATCTGATCACGTTTCCGGTGGAATCCCGTGGCATCCGGCGCCCGCCAATGTTCCTTCGCAAACAAGGGTTCCCCCCCCCAAGTCTCCGCAGGATGTTCAAAAGCGCCCAACGGCGCATGCGCACAAACTTTGGTAAAAAACCCACCCATTTGCCATGGAAGCAGCGCCTAGCGATTGCTGCTGTAATCACGCCACACCGCTTCTTTGCAGGATAGCCGTGTGATCGGCACCTCACCCCCTAACCATGGGACCTCGATGGGACATGTGATTGGGCTACCATGCTTTATTTCGCTCCAGGGCAAACAGCCATGCTCCCCCCCCCGCGCATTTTCCGGCCCATGTGACCGGGACCCAAGTTCCTCTTAGCCTGTTTAGAAAATTAGCTATACCTGAGTAGTTTGAGCAGCTACAACCAAACTAAAATTAGAACTAGACCAGAAAATTGGCACAGAACTAAAATTAGAAGTAAAATTAGCTTCACCTGAGTGGTTTAAGCAGCTATAACAATGAGAAGTTACACAACATTGGTACCTTAAATATTTTTTAACTATTTGCCCTCCTTTCTATTGGAATGGAACTAAAATTAAAATTAGCTGCACCTGAGTGTAGTAATCTCACAGTTGAATAGTTTGTGCTTAAACTAGAATTGTTGTTATCTCACAAACAAATCCAACAAAATTAATTATCTTGATAGACAGTGAGAAACAGAGCACTGCATTTTGTGACTGACCACTAAGAAATAATTAACTTGGTATGCAATCTGGATATGATATAAGCAAAAAGGTGCTATATTATATATGTATATGTCCTGCAGTATGTTGTTCTGCAGTATGCTGTCATGCTTAACACTTCAAAATGAACTGTGGGAGGGCTTCTGGAGTTCTGGCCTCACTGATAGACCTCCTGATGGCACCTGGTGTTTTGGCCACTGTGTGACACAAAGTGTTGGACTGGATGGATCATTGGCCTGATCCAAGTTGGCTTGTCTTATGTTCTTAATCAACCACGGCTTGTGAAATGTGCTTTAAGATTCATGTGCGGGTGCATGTTCCTTTGAGGCAGCCGGCCTGCACCCGCCATTCACAGACTGAACGTCAAAAGTCTTGCAGCTGACAGCGCAACAATAACAACTGTAGTGCACATATGAATACTGAAAGACACCCCCTAAAATCTCTCTAACAGGCCAAAAAGGTAGATAAAATAGGACAGTGATTTATGAGGGAGAAGGACCTATTAAATTTTTGCCATCTTTCATTCAAGGAGTTCAAGGCAGCGTACATGAGTCTTGTAGGGTATAATGATTAGGGTGTCAGACTGGAATATTGGAGACCCTGCTCCACCTTGGAAGAAGGAGGAGGAGGAGACTGGATTTATAACCTGTCCTTCATTCGGAGTCTCAGAATAGTTAACAATCACCTTCCCTCCCTCTCCCCACAATAGATACCCTGTGAGGTAGGTGGAGCTGAAAGTCCTCTGATAGAACAGCTCTGAGAGAACTGTGACTGACCCAAGGTCACACCAGCAACTGCATGGGAAGGAGTGTGGAATCAAACCCAGTTCTCCCAGATTAGAGATTGCACTCCTAACCACAACACCAGACTGGTGGGGCATAAATAAAGTAAATAAATAATCCCAGTGAGGTAGGTTAGGCTGAGAGAGAATGAGTGGCCAAGGTCACCTAATGAACTTCACGCAAGAGCAGAGATTTGAGCCTGCGTCATTTTCCTAGATCAACACTCTTGCCACTTCATATATTGGCACAGAAGTACAAGCTTTGAGCCCCTTGTGGTGGTGGTGGTGGGGAAGTGCGATGTCTAATTTCTTTTCAAATAAATAAAAGGGGACTTCTCCAGAAAAGAGAAACCATTGGAATATAATATATACTGATAATGAAGACAACTGAATTTCAGGAGATGTAAGCATAGTGCATGGAATGTACTACTTTATAGAAGAGTAAGGTAAAGGTAAAAGTTCCCTTGCTCGAAAGCCAGTCGAGTCTGACTCTAGGGTTGCGGTGCTCATCTCGGTTTCAAAGCCGAAGAGTACATGTTTGTAAATTCTGCAAAAAATGGATGAGAAATGCATCCATTTCTTCAACTGGGAATAAGTTAGTGCCACATGTCTTTAATCATGTCGATACGTATAAGTCCCTGCTACATCAGGAGGTGGCATAGATATATAGTTCAAAAACTTACATGCCACATGGGCTAAACATGAATCTGGATCTAGTTTGTTTAGTTTGATTTTTCTTTATATATTTTGGCGTTCTAATTAAGGATATCTCTGTATTGTTCTATTAGATGCAATTTTTTGAAGATATCAGCATTTGAGTTTTTGGTGTTGTATTGCAATGTACTATAAAATTTACTACATATTACTTAATATAATGTATTTCCTTGTAATTAGGGATGTACCACTAAATTAGATGTGGGGAGAGGCTGTGGCTTGGTGAAAGAGCCTCTGTTAAGCATGCTTCAGGTCCATGCTCAACTACATCACTATGGCAGCTCAGTTAGTAAAGTTAGTTGCCTCTGAGGGAGGGAAGTGGACAGGGCCATCATAACAGTATATCAAGAACTCAGATTCAGCTGATGAAGATTGTCGAAACGGGATTACATCTGGATTCCTGTTCCTACTACTGCAAACATTTGTGTTCATATCTTGGCTATTTAATATTTGGCCACATCTTGTAATTCTTGTAGATGTTTAACATTTGTTTGTTACTTGTTCTGTCTTCTGTGTAGTAAATGATTGTTAATGTGGTGTTTTTTAACACGATGTATTGTGTTTCGGGTTTGTAGTTCACACATTGATCTCTTGTTTTTTTTCTACAGGGAATGAGAACCAAACAGTGCATATGCAACAGAGGAGTGGTTGTCTGAAAACAAAACCCAAAAAACCAGTGCTGGGCTATTTAGGAGCCAAGCCTGCACTGCAGTGTCCCCTGGCACGAACTTTGCTTGATTGTGCCCCAATTCTGCCATCTTCCACTGGAGGGTCTGGATGGATCTTCAGTGCCTTGACCAGAACACAACTGCTCTAGCTATGAACCAGCCAGGGGTGGCCACTGAACTTTGCTTCATTTGGCTGACAGAGGATTTTTCATGGAAATCTCATGGGGTTCCACTTCTCTCGAAACAAATGAAAATATAATGGGGGAACTTGGCCGTCTGTTCCTGTGCTTTTCCAGTACAATCCGAAGCAGAGTCATACCTTTCTAAATTAGAGGAAACCGATGGGTTTAGGGAATCTAGCTCTGTTGAGGGTATCAGGGGAGGGTCACAAGGTTTTCAGAGTGGGACCCGCTTCTAAACTTATCGTGCTTTCTGGAGATCCACTTGCAAAGTAACTCTGTGTTACTTTCCAGGGGCAGTGTAAAGTGCTGTCAGAGTTGCAGCCCACTTACGGAGGCCCCATAGGGTTTTCAAGGCAAGAGCCATCAAGAGGTGGTTTGCCGACTTCTGGTCTATGGAACAGCGATGGCGGACGCTCTCCCCACAATGGGGAAGAGCGAATTGCACACCAGCGGCCTGGAGGGGTGCCACCTCAAGTGACACTCCCGCGGAGCCTTTATGTTAGGCTCCAGGCCAGGGGGCTTTTGAGGGGTAGCCTCTCCGATGGCACAATGCCGGAGAATTGAGGCTTCCCTCTGCCCTGATGGTCCAGTCACTGAGTGGCCTTCGGGCACAAGCTGGACTGACCAGGACAAGCGCCGGAGATTGAGTGGAATGGCGAACAACCGAGCGTGGTCAGAAATTGGCCGACAATGAACATGAGTTCAGAAAAAATGGAGTAGTTTGAAAAGCGATCCCCCCCCCCGCGGCTGAAAAAGTGACTGCAAAGAGGGACGCCTCTTATGTGAATGAACGGATAACAGACACAAAGGGGGAGAGGGGAGGAAATAAACCGAAAGTGTTTTGAGAAACTTATCTGAATTGCGAAGTTGTTTGGCGAGTTTTCCGAGTTGTGTGGAAGCGGTTGAAACTGTAAACAAAACCGAAAGATGGCGGCCCAGCAGAGAAAGTTTAAAACGAAGCTGGGCAGTCAGAGTCCGAAACTGGAAGAGGGAGCAGATGTCTACAAACTCCTGGCGGATATGCTTAAGCCGGTGATGGAACAGCTCAATGGTATTAACCAGCAATTGACCGTAATGAACGAAGCAGAGAAAAAAGTGGAACAGGCAAATGAGAAAATAAAAGAGATAGACACCACAAGCAAGAAGTTGAAGAAAAGGTTGGGAGACGTGGAAACGAAGCAAAATTGCCAAGAGAATCGAGTTTTGCAGCTGCAGATGGAAAAAGCCAACATGATTCTCAGGTTTCAGGGAGTTCCTGAAACGGATCGGGAAGACTTGAAAAAGGTGCTCAGTGAGATTATTGCTCCAGTAATGGGCTTAACAGCGGAAGAGCTTGTAAACGAAATGGAGTCAGCCTATAGGGCATACTCCAATTACATTAAAAAATAGCCTACCTGGAGAAATAGTGGTCAGGTTTTCAAGAAGACAAACTAGAGATGCCATTCTGAAAGCAACATCAGTAACTCCACTGAAAATGGGAAATGTAACCATTAAAACTTTAAAGGACATTCCATTTGAAAACAGACAAAAGAGGGAAAATTACAAGGAATTAATTTCTTTTCTTCAAACTAATGGGATATCGTACAGATGGGCGGTCCTGGAGGGTGTCATCTTTAAGATCAACGATAGAAGAGAGAAGATAGATTCCACTTTTAAAGCTA
>NW_015174868.1:194453-198104 GCF_001447785.1 Gekko japonicus | reverse complement strand
TATATATTGTATTTTAAATGTTTTACAAGGCTGTAAATTGCCCAGAGCTGGCTCGATTCATAAATTTAATGAAATAAATAAGTAATAGTCTGGGCCTTCCAGGTAACCAAGTACCCTGAGATAAAACCAACAATCTCTCATTGGTGGACACAGTTTGAACTTTTCCTGTTTAGTATTTCTATATAGTATGACAGAAGAAGAAGAGGAGGAGGAGGAGGAGGAGGAAGAAGAAGGAGGAGGAAGAAGAGGAGGAGGAGGAGATTGGATTTATACCCTGCCCTTCATTACACAAAGGAGTCCCAGAGCGGCTTACAATCCCTTTCCCTTTCCTTCCCCACAACAGACACCCTGTGAGGTAGGTGGGGCTGAGAGAGCTCTCTCAAGAACTGCCCTTGAGAGAACAGCTCTGAAAGAACTTGTGACTGACCCAAGGTCACACCAGCAGCTGCATATGGAGGAGTGGGGAATCAAACCCGGTTCTCCCATATTAGAGTCCGCACTCTTAACCGTTACACCGAACTAGCAGTATCTCATGGCCATTGTGTACCTTATACAAACTAGGCAAACCCAGATTTGCCCTTGAGCTTTTCCTCCTCCTCCCTCCAGCCCATGTGACCCACCTGTGAGAGAGTCCCAACCTGCTTCTGTGTCCTGACCCACAGTTTGGGAAGGGTTACCTGGGACCATATCTCTGGCTGAGAGGCTCTTGTACCATGGAAAATTCTATTGTGCTTAACAGATGAACTTTGTGCGTGCATCCAAGTATTTATACCAGAAACCCAATCCAAATGTTTCTGCTTCTTTACCCAGGGACTCGAATGTGCCTGCGGTGACATGACACATTTGTCTAAGCAAAGCGACTCAAGAATTGCAAATGCTCACATTTAATTGCCTCCTGGACTGCTAGGATCAAGAATCGTAAATGACAGATGCATCCGAGGAAACAGCAATTTGTTTTCCCACCAAGGAAAAAAGACCCGGAGAATTCTCCAAATATGTATTTTAGCGCTGCTAAGCAACACGATCTGGCTAGCGACTTCAGAAAGATTGGTAATTTGAGCCTGCAGTTAGAAAACATGAGAAGAATAAAGCGATCGGGCGCTTTGCCTGCATTGCTCACTAGAGAAACAGGATTCAAATCTCACCTAATCTGTCTAAGGAACTAGATACGACTTGATTCTTTTGATGGGGCTTCCATTGTCTCCTAGGAACTGACAGAAGACCAATGATTTCTTTATTTATGTGCTTACTTTGGGCTTTTTTAAAAAACCCCACAAATGATTCAGACTGCTGCTGAAACCACTCCTTCCATGGACACTCTGTCACAGCAGATTTAATATTTCATTTAAAAAAATTAACAATGGCACACTGCTGAATTTGTTCCAAGTTCCCAAACTTATGGCTATCTTATTGCTTTTGGGAAAATGTGAGTAGGAGAACAGAAGGGTGATTTAAAGTGCCATCCTAAAGAGAAGGGCAGGCTTCTAAGTCCATCGAAGTCAATGAGCTTAGGAAAGTGTAATTCCGTTTAGGATTGTATTGAGATTCCGTTTCTCTGTAAAGCCATAAAGGTAAAGGTAAAGGTTCCCTTACTCGAAAGTCAGTTGAGTCCGACTCTAGAGTTGCGGTGCTCATCTCCGTTTCAAAGCCGAAGAGCCAGCGCTGTCCGAAGACGTTTCCGGGGTCATGTGGCCGGCATGACTAAACACCAAGGCGCACGGAACGCTGTTACCCTCCCACCAAAGTGGTCCCTATTTATCTACTTGCAATTTCTTGCTTTCGAACTGCTAGGTTGGCAGGAGCTGGAACTAGAGATGGGAGCTCACTCTGTCATGCGGCACCCGGGTCTTGAACTGCTGAACTACTGACCTTCCACAGCCTGCAGTTCAGCGTCTTAACCACTTGAGCCACCGCAGCTCCTTATCTGTAAAGCCATAGCAGGCCACAAACTCATTTTCTGGCTTATGGGTTGTAAGAGCCTCTCCAGTGGCTGGAGATCTTCTGGGATTACAACCGATCTCCACGCGACAGAGATCAGTTCCCCTGAAGAAAATGGCCACTTTGGAAGGTGGACTCTGGAGTCCCCCCTCCCCAAACCCCACTGGAGTCCCTCCCCTCCCCAAACCCCACCCTCCTCAGGCTCCACCCCCCAAACCTCCAGGTATTTCCCAACCCAGTATTTCCCAACCCAGAATTTCTTGGTATTTCCCAACCCAGAGCTGGCAACTCTATAGCAGAATCTGAATTTTCTTCTGCAACACTATTGCTCTCTTTCCCACGGTTTTAACTGCAGCATTGCTGCGTTCTCTTTCCCAGCAAAAATATTCCAAGGCACTAGCATGGGAATTCTAAGCCCAGGCCTCTCAACTCTTAGTTTGACACTCTAACCACTATATACCATTGGCGTAGCAACATAAGAATATACAGGGCTTTTTTTGTAGAAAAAGCCCAGCAGGAACTCATTAGCATAATAGGTCACACCCAACAACAGAAATTCATTAGCATATTAGACCACACCCCTAACAGCACAGCACATTAGCATATTAGGCCACACCCACGTCTCCCCTTGGCTTGCTTGGGTGCCCCGTGGCTGTGTGGAGCCCGGGCAAGCCGGCCCTTGGACAGGCCAGGGGAGGCATTTAAATGCCTCCCCAATCCTTCCAGGGCCCCCCTGGCCTGCCTGCCTTGGAGTCTCCAGGAGTGGGGTTTGCTCTTCAGGCCTTCCCCCTGTAGCCACGCACGCAGAGGTTTTGGCTGTAGTGGGCGTAACCAACTCTGAAGGCATCTGGAACTCCGCCCCAAAATAGCCCTGAGAATATATGCAGTCATTAGGAAGTGCAAGCAACGGCACTGGAATTCTCTGTTTTGGTTTTTATTGCGATGGACATTAATAAAAGAACATCAAGAAAACAGGTTTGCCCTCGTTTATTATTTTATTGATTTGCTGGGTTTTTTTCATCTCACTTTCCAGACAATCATCTGACAAAGCAGTTTATCTCAAGAAAAAGTTAAGCCCTTGACTTCAGGCTTATACAGTCTAAAAAAATCTAACATGCACGAAGGACAGGGAGTGGATACAGCAAGATCAGCTGGGGACGCCAGGTGGGACCTGGGGATCCCCTGAAATTTTGACAAAGCAGTTTATCTCAAGAAAAAGTTAAGCCCTTGACTTCAGGCTTATACAGTCTAAAAAAATCTAACATGCACGAAGGACAGGGAGTGGATACAGCAAGATCAGCTGGGGACGCCAGGTGGGACCTGGGGATCCCCTGAAATTGGATCTCACTTCCAGACTACACAGGTCAGTTCACCTGGAGAAAATGGATACTTTGGAGGGTGGCCTCTGTGGTATTTGTACCCCTCTGAGGTCCCTGCCCTCCCCAGGCTCCATCCCCAAATCTCCAGGAGTTTCCCAAACTGGATCTGGCCACCCCATCCCACCATCCCCTGCTGTTGGTCAGGATAGGGTTGCTAGACTCCCCAGTTCTGCAGGGGTTTCCCAACTGGGGGGACTCCTTCTCGCCGCCAGTCAGCTGGTGGGTGGGGGGAAGCCCGGCCCCCAAGAGCAACCACCCGGCCTACCCCCCATTTCTCCCCAACGGCTTTTAAAGACATCCTTTAAACACTGCTGGGGAGAGGCGGGGGCTGTGT
>NW_015174868.1:191853-193432 GCF_001447785.1 Gekko japonicus | reverse complement strand
AGTGCACTGCTATACCTGTGTGCTGGCCATGTCGATTTTGCTTGCGTCAATCTCTTCCCCTCCCCACAACAGACACCCTGTGAGGTAGGTGGGGCTGAGAGTGCTCTCTCAAGAACTGCCCTTGAGAGAACAGCTCTGAAAGAACTTGTGACTGACCCAAGGTCACACCAGCAGCTGCATATGGAGGAGTGGGGAATCAAACCCGGTTCTCCCATATTAGAGTCCGCACTCTTAACCGTTACACCGAACTGGCAGTATCTCATGGCCATTGTGTACCTTATACAAACTAGGCAAACCCAGATTTGCCCTTGAGCTTTTCCTCCTCCTCCCTCCAGCCCATGTGACCCACCTGTGAGAGAGTCCCAACCTGCTTCTGTGTCCTGACCCACAGTTTGGGAAGGGTTACCTGGGACCATATCTCTGGCTGAGAGGCTCTTGTACCATGGAAAATTCTATTGTGCTTAACAGATGAACTTTGTGCGTGCATCCAAGTATTTATACCAGAAACCCAATCCAAATGTTTCTGCTTCTTTACCCAGGGACTCGAATGTGCCTGCGGTGACATGACACATTTGTCTAAGCAAAGCGACTCAAGAATTGCAAATGCTCACATTTAATTGCCTCCTGGACTGCTAGGATCAAGAATCGTAAATGACAGATGCATCCGAGGAAACAGCAATTTGTTTTCCCACCAAGGAAAAAAGACCCGGAGAATTCTCCAAATATGTATTTTAGCGCTGCTAAGCAACACGATCTGGCTAGCGACTTCAGAAAGATTGGTAATTTGAGCCTGCAGTTAGAAAACATGAGAAGAATAAAGCGATCGGGCGCTTTGCCTGCATTGCTCACTAGAGAAACAAGATTCAAATCTCACCTAATCTGTCTAAGGAACTAGATACGACTTGATTCTTTTGATGGGGCTTCCATTGTCTCCTAGGAACTGACAGAAGACCAATGATTTCTTTATTTATGTGCTTACTTTGGGCTTTTTTAAAAAACCCCACAAATGATTCAGACTGCTGCTGAAACCACTCCTTCCACGGACACTCTGTCACAGCAGATTTAATATTTCATTAAAAAAATTAACAATGGCACACTGCTGAATTTGTTCCAAGTTCCCAAACTTATGGCTATCTTATTGCTTTTGGGGAAATGTGAGTAGGAGAACAGAAGGGTGATTTAAAGTGCCATCCTAAAGAGAGGGGCATGCTTCTAAGTCCATCGAAGTCAATGAGCTTAGGAAAGTGTAATTCCGTTTAGGATTGTATTGAGATTCCGTTTCTCTGTAAAGCCATAAAGGTAAAGGTAAAGGTTCCCTTACTCGAAAGTCAGTTGAGTCCGACTCTAGAGTTGCGGTGCTCATCTCCGTTTCAAAGCCGAAGAGCCAGCGCTGTCCGAAGACGTTTCCGGGGTCATGTGTCCCGCATGACTAAACACCAAGGCGCACGGAACGCTGTTACCTTCCCACCAAAGTGGTACCTATTTATCTACTTGCAATTTCTTGCTTTCAAACTGCTAGGTTGGCAGGAGCTGGAACTAGAGACGGGAGCTCACTCCGTCATGTGGCAACTCGGGTCTC
>NW_015174868.1:191508-191707 GCF_001447785.1 Gekko japonicus | reverse complement strand
CAAACTCATTTTTTGGCTTTTAGGTTGTAAGAGCCTCTCCAGTGGCTGGAGATCTTCTGGGATTACAACCGATCTCCACGCGACAGAGATCAGTTCCCCTGAAGAAAATGGCCACTTTGGAAGGTGGACTCTGGAGTCCCCCCTCCCCAAACCCCACTGGAGTCCCTCCCCTCCCCAAACCCCACCCTCCTCAGGCTCC
>NW_015174868.1:182088-188503 GCF_001447785.1 Gekko japonicus | reverse complement strand
AAGGGCTAATTAAACAAAGAGTTGAAGATATTGAGCGACAATCTGACATCTCTAAGGCTTCCAAACTTGGGGTGTTGTTAAATATCAAAAGCACCATTGAGCCAGCAACATACTTGACTTCAGCTACTCTTATTCTATGAATTTGAACAAGCCAAAGGGCTAATTAAACAAAGAGTTGAGGATATTGACAAACTTGAGGTGTTGTTAAATATCAAAAGCACCATTGAGCCAGCAATATATTTTACTTTAGTGGAGGGAAAGAATTCTAGAAGGGCATTTGCCCTAGATGTTCTGCCCTTCCATCTGCGGTTATTCAAGGCAGGAACAATAAAAACCCCGACTCTGAAAGGCTATGACTATGCCCCTTAAGCGAGGTCGAATCAGTAGAGCATATGTTCTTCAGTTGCCCATTTTACAGGGAGGCTCGTTTTAAAATTATTACCCCATTAGTTGATAGGACACCTGCTCACAGTAATACAAACAAAGCAAGGCTTCACTGGCTCCTATCAGATCAGAATACAGAAATCACATGTTCTGTTGCTGAGTTCTATGCATTAATTCTTAGATTGCGGGAATCGCATTTTAAAAGTTCTTAAATTCAGATTTCTATTTTTTGTATTTTGTATATTATGACTGTTTTATGCTTACTCTGTACGTTGGTCTCAAGACTGCAATAATAAACTCAACTACTTATACCCAGAAATTACAGTTTTTTGGTCTTATAGAGGCCACTGGACTCAAACTTTGTTCTCACATCTGTTGTTCACTCATAGAATAATAGAATCATGGGGGGGATCTCCAGGGTCATCGAGTCCAACCCCCTGCACAATGCAGGAAATTCACCAATACCTCCCCTCCCCAACCCCAGTGACTGCTATTGCATGCCCAGAAGATGACAAAAAACCTCCAAGATCTCTAGCCAAACTGGCCTGGAGAGAAAAAAAATCCTTACCCCAAAGTGGCTATCAACATTTCCCTGGATGTGTAAGAAAGGGTCTTATTATCTGTATGCCAGCATGCTGCTATTTATATGTCCTACTACACGTGTTATTCCAGTCTTAGCATTTTTTGCTCAGTTATGTATGCATATTGACTCTATTCAGCGCTTCCTGGCAATTAAGCACACCCACCGCACTTACATGTAATATTTGAGGCAATCTGTTTCAATGTATGTAAAGAAGTCTGCACACACTGAGTCTCTGTTCTCACATGTGCACAGGATTGAGCCTGGTTTGTCTTGGGGTGCCGCTGGACTCTAGCCTCATTCTTGCATTTATGTGCTAATTTGTTGCCATCTATTGCTCTTGGCCAAATGGTCCAGTTTCAGCTCTGCATATACATTTCGGTTCTTAGTGGCCCCTCCTGATGGCTGCCACCACCCACTTTTCCCCTGCAAGTAGTCCTTGAGATTTTGTTCCAATTTATCTGAAGAACTGTGCTTTGCACGTGAAAGCTTATACTTTGAATACAACTCTGATGGTCTTAAAGGTGCCACTGGACTCAAACTTTGTTCTGCTGCTTCAGACCAACACGGCTACCCACCTGAATTGATCTCAAAGGTGCTACTGTGGAAAATTGCTCAGTGACTGGAGACTGAGCCACATGTGACTGGTGCTTTTGGAAAGCCAGAAAGAATGGTCCTGACTTTGAGGACAACATCATAAATGCATTCTTACAACACTATACCTTGCTACAGAAAGAAAGATATCGGGAGACCAATTCTACTCGGTCAAGGAAGCATTTCTACAAATCAATGATGATGTCACAATTCAGTAAAGAGCCAACCCGCATATATGAAAATGCACATTCAGTATGCTCCTGAGATAGGTCCGAAAAAGTAATTCTACCTCAAAAAGGCAATGTGGGTTATGTTAAGTAAGTTGTTTCAGGGCCAAAAAGCATCCCATGGACACTTGCACCAGTTGGCATACAGGTAATATTCAAATCTTTTTTTGAAACACAGGGTTCTTGCGTGCACCTGAAATGGAAGCTTGTGGTTCTGGAACCAGTGTTTGGACCGGGCATCACTGTATGTCATCTTGCAGGGGACAGTCTCCAGAGCATGGGGATGAGTCATTTGGGGTGGTCCAAAGATTGTTTTGGGGTGCAGCCAGGCCCCAGTGTCTGCCTGTGCGATTGTCCTGGGGGCGCCTCACTTTGGAGCAGCTGATACAAGAACCACACTTTGGACCAGGACACAGCATATGTCCCCTCGAAGGGGAGAGTGCACTGAACATGGGGGTGTATGAAGTTTGAGGGTCCAAATGTTATTTTGGGGTTCAGAGCTTTCAAACTGTCCTCACTGTTTTCAGATGAATTAACGAATAAGACATGAATAAGGAATGAATAAGGAACTGGAAATAAGAAACCAACTTCAGCCTTGTCCAAATTTGGGCTTGGAATGCAGGCACATGTGGCCTCTCCCCCACCTCTCCCCAGCAGCATTTAAAGAGATATTGGGGACTCCCCATCCCCTCAAGTAACGTTTCCCAGACTGGGGACTTTGCAGGGACCTGGCTAGGGTTGCCAAGTCAATCTTTGCCAGGAGCGGGGGGCTCCCGGTTGATGTCTGGTGCGCACGCACGCTCCCCATCCGTCGTTGGCACACTTAATCAGGTACAGCGAGGGCACACTTCATCAGGTAACGTATAACACAGTTCATAAAAACACCATAGCAGGCTTGCAGTGGCCCCGCCTCCAGTGTGCCTGGTGTGGTCGTGTCACTTCCAGGTGATGCGCATGTCGGGGAGGAGTTCCCCCCGGGGCCCGATCCGGCAGCGCCGGGGAACGGGCCTCTGGGGCGGGGGTTTCCCTGCCCCCAGGGGGGACTTGGGAAGCCTAGACCTGGCATACCTAGACCAGGAGCAACCTGGTAACCCTACTCAAGCTACAGCCCCCAAATCTCCATATATTCTGTAAGCTGGAGCTGGCAACCCTAAGACAACAATAATTATGTAGGATGTGTCCACACTTTACAATGATTAGGTAGGCCCAGGCCTTCCCTACCTTCCGCCCCTGAATTCAGAGTGGCACTGTCACTCTCCTCCCCTTAGTCCTTTGCCACTTCAACCCTTATTCTCAATTGGGTAAAAAAACAAACCCAAAACCAAACAACGTAAGAAACTGAGCTCCTGTGAATATGCCCTTGTTGAGTTGGGTTCATATTCATTATTTGTTTTACATATTCTGCGCGAGACAAATCGAGAGAGCGAAAGAAGGAGAGATGCAGGGTTCAGTTTGTGAAGCAAAGGGATCTATTTGTTCTGTCCTTTTCAACTGAGGCAGACACATTTCCCCTCTGGCCGTTTGCATCTTTTTTTAAAAAAAAGGAAGAAAAAAAACTTGCGAAACCTTTTTTTCCACAGGCACACAGAATTATCAGCGAAACATCAGACAGAGCTGTCACTTGGGCTAAACTGCTGTTACATTTTTGAGATGTCCTCAACTGTCCCCGTTGCCTTGAAAGCAGATCATGTGTTCTTGTGGTCGGCGTGCAGAAAGATGCTAATGAACGGATGAAAGGCGATTTACTCAGACAGGCTCATCCTCTTTCTCTTGATTCCTCACTGAATATCTTCAACCCTCTCTGAGTATGAAGCTAATGTTAAAAAAAAATAAAACACTCCTTCTCAGAGCTTCAGAGACTATTAGCACCGTTGACCTTAGATTGTTCCTAATGCTGTGATTTTTCCTGGTGAAAGTCATGATTCCTTTCCTGGCAGAAAACAACCAAGTTCTGGAGGAGGATTGCAAGCTGTTCTTGCACTGTTAACAGTATCAAAGTGTCCACAAATGTGAGCAGGTATGAGTAGGGAGAGCGCCATTTGCTTTTACTGTTGTTAGGTTGGTGTGTGTGAAGTGTTATCAAGTCACTTCTAATTTATGGCAACCCTATGAATTAATGTCCTCAAAAACGTCCTCCCATGAAAAGCCTTGCTCTGGTCTTGCAAACTGAGGGCCGCGGCTTCTTTGGTTGCGTCAATCCATCTCAGGTTGTGTCTTTCTTTTTCCCTGCTGCCTTCAACTTTTCCTAACATCACTGTTTTGTCCAGTGACTCTTGTTTTCCCATAATGTGATCAAAATATGATATCCTCAATGTAGTCTTTCTAGCTTCTAGGGTTCAGGGTTGATTTGATCTACAGCCCACTTATTTATCTTTTTGGCAGTCCACAATATCTGTAAAACTCTGCTCGATCTCTACATTTCAAATGAATCAACTTTCTTCCTGTCAGCTTTCTTTACTGTCCAACTTTCACACCCATACATAGTAATAGGGGAATACTATAGTATGAATTACTACCCTTACCCTTAAGAATCTTTTCTAGCTCCTTCATGGCTGCTCTTCCCAGCCTCAACCTCCTTCTGATTTCTTGGTTGCAGTCTCCCTGTTGGTTGATGATGGAGCCAAGAAATACAAAACTGATAACTGTTCAAAAGTTCACTGTTGTTCCATCTTTTCTCCACCCACAGCATCAAGGCATTAGTTCAGGACATCACCTGCTGCTTCTGGAGGCTTAGCTAATGAAATATACAGCTGGCTGCCATCTGCATGCAGATTATAGCCAACCTCAAAGCTAGAGAGGCTCCCACTTGCTGGCTTGATGTGAACATTGAGAATTGTAGAGGTGATGTGCTCTTGAGGGTCTCCGCATGTTAAATCCCAGTCCAGGATTCCATACTCAATACGTGAATAGAGCAAGGAGTGCCACTGAGTAGGTGGTCAATATACTTCCCTGGGGTTGGGTAGAACGAAGTCTCATCTAGAGAAGGAAAAGGAGAGCATTAGACTGAAAGGGATAATGCTGGAGGTAGAGATTTTTAAAGGGGAGAACAGGATGAGGTAGAGTGTTTTTGTACTAATGCATGGGGAACAGGATTTAGTTAGGAGTAGGGCTATAACTCAGTGGCAGAACATTAACTTTGCATGCAGAAGGTCCCAGATACACTTACTAAGCGATCTCCTGTTGGCCGGGGTGGGGGGGTCCAGTCTTGTTCTGGGAGTCTTCTGGCATGCCCTGCCCCCAATTAGCCCCATTACCTGGAGTTGAGATCACATTGGGTGGGATGCTCTAGCATTTGGGTGGGAAACTCTATGGTCACCATAGAGTTTTTGCCAGAATGCTAGAGCACCCCCCATGTGACATGCCTGGTGTAATGACATCACCCAGAGATGATGTCATCATGCTGGGCATGTCAGGTGGGACAGGGCTCTTTAGGGGTGGGGCTTCCCCACTGGCCATCTGGCTGGCAGTGGTTTGGGGCCCCCAAAATTGGGGAAACCCCTGCCCCCATCAGGGGATGGCAACCCTACCTGAGACCCTGTAGTCCCCCTGCTTGTCTGAGTAGACAATACCACACTTGATGGCCTATGGTCTACTTCACATGTTCCTGGAAGAAAGGAGATGTAGCTTGGAATATGGTGAAGCAAGTTGGGGCTTTGAGACAGAGGTTGTAGAGAAGGAATCTGTTATATACTGAGATTGAGGCAGCATTTCCAAAACAGTGATTTCTTTATTCAGCTCAGAACACAGCAACAAGAGTCATAGAACTATGCAACTATATACATTTTGAACCAGTGAGGCCACACTTCCTAGCACAGTAACGACCAATTACAATCAAGAGCTTAGTACCAATGGGATTCGTTCCGGCCGAAAGTCAGAGTCTTTCTGGATTGGTCTGTTATGCAACAGTGACCAATCCGACTGCAGGGTTTAGAATACCTGAGAGTCAATGGAGCCTGTGCCTGAAGTTCTGGTTTAGGTTACATAGCATAACACATAAGCAAATACATAACAGAATCCTAAAAGAACATGCCAGAGAGGTATCCATCCTCTACTGGCTCTTTTTTTTACTTGTCAGGGCCTTCAGGGTGACTGCCCCAGAGCTCTGGTTTGCCCTCAACAGATCCATCTGGTTCCATCTCTGCAGAACTTTCTCTTTCCGTTGATGTTTCATCGTTTAGTGTCCTAGCAGTCGTTTGCTCTTTTATTTAGCTCCTGCCATTGTTGATGGAGCCCTAACCTGGAGCCTGATCTTGACAGATCTTGGAAGCTAAGCAGGGCCAGTCCTGGTTAGTATTTGGATGGGAGACCACCAAGAGATACCAGGGTCACTAGGCAGAGGCAGGAAGTGCTGAACCACCTCTGGACATCTCTTGCCTTGAAAACCCTATGGGGTCGCCAATATGTCTGCTGCAGCTTGATGGCACTTTCCACCACTACCACCATTGCTGATGTAAATGGCAGGGTGGTTTTCCTTCCATTCTTATGGCCGTGCACTGCTTAGAATTCCACGAAACGCAACATATGAATCTGAGAAAGCAAATATAATCCCAGTGTGTAAATACCCATCATCTCTGAGTAGGGACTGTCCTGCTTGCTTGTTAGTCTTCCAAAACTCGGTATGAGAAGCACA
>NW_015174868.1:166790-182050 GCF_001447785.1 Gekko japonicus | reverse complement strand
CTTTATTTCCTGTCTTGTAAAAACACATCCAGGCTCGTCTCATATCACCTTCTCTGACATCCTTTAGCTGCAGGCTCTTGGACATCCTTATTTGTTTTATCTCTTTAGTGTGGCTTCTTCTCCTCCTGCTATCTCTGTCATAAATCACCCCGTTTTTCCATGGCAGCTCTGCAGTTCCTTTCTTTTTGCTTAACTTGAGTTTGACACACTGATTGTAGGTTGATTCTGACAGGGATGTGGCCAGATTGGACTTGGAGGGGGAGGGATTCTGCGGGACCTCTGCCTTAAACCAGGCCGTAGATCCTGTTCCTCCGAGAAGAACGATATTTTAGTTTTAGTTGCCGCTTATTTCTAACTGCACCAGCAACAAAGGTTCTTTTTCTGACAGGTTTTTTATGGAGCCACTACCCAGTTTTTCTTACTGGCTATGTCCCTGAGGAAAATGGCATCATTTTTATACTAGAAGAAATGTCTTAAATGGGCTCGCAACCTCCAAGTGGGGCCTGGAGAGATCCTGGAATTACAACAGTTTTCCAGATGACAGAGATCAGCTCACCTGGAGAAAGCTGCAGCTTTACCATATGATTACGGCCTGATGAAGGGTTCAAACGGAGATTTACCAGCTGGGACATCCATTGCCATGGTTAATACTATGTGGTTAACCTCATGTATTATGATTTCGCTCAGGGCTTTTTTGTAGAAAAAGCCCAGCAGGAACTCATTAGCATAATAGGCCACACCCCTGACAGTACCACTCATTAGCATATTAGGCCACACCCCATGCCTTCCCTTGGCTTGCCCGGGAAAAAACCCCCAAGAAGGGAAGGGAAGGTTGGGAAAGGCACAGCGAGGCATATAAATGCCTCCCCAATCCTTCCAGGCCCCCCTGGCCGCTGGCCCGCCCGCCTTGGAGTCGCCGGTGTGTGTGTGTGTTTTGCTCTCCAGGTCTTCCCTCTGTAGCCAGGCACGCAGAGGTTTTGGCTGTAGTGGGCGTGGCCAACTCTGAAGCCAGCTGGAACTCCATTCCTGTGCGTTCCTGCCCAAAAATAGCCCTGGTTTTACTTCATATATTTAAATTCAGTTTGTACTTGTATTGCATTTTTAAAGAATAGTTAATAAGAGCCTGTTTGTAATTTCAAATAGAATGTTGTGTATATTCCTTAAAAATTACAGTGTTTTTCAAATATAGTACATTCACAGATGTTTCTTACATCCAATCTCAGCTGTAATTATCCAATACTTTTGCATCTTGACCCTAAATGGTCTTTCCTGACAACCCCCACCCCCTATAAGTAATGGTTGAGGAAGTACATTTGCACACAAAGCTTATGCCACCCAGGGTGCCGCATGATGGAGTGAGCTCCCGTCTCTAGTTTCAGCTCCTGCCAACCTAGCAGTTCGAAAGCAAGAAATTGCAAGTAGATAAATAGGTACTGCTTCGGTGGGAAGGTAACATCATTCCGTGCGCCTTGGTGTTTAGTCATGCCGGCCACATGACCACAGAAACGTCTTTGGACAGCGCTGGCTCTTCGGCTTTGAAACGGAGATGAGCACCACAACCCTAGAGTCGGATTCGACTGGCTTTCGAGCGAGGGAACCTTTACCTTTTTACCTTTACCACTGGACTCAAACTTTGTTCAGCCACTGATAGACTTATCTCTAAGGATCTGCCTCTCCAGGGAACGGGGGGAATTGTGCGAGTGAGCCCACTTTGGTGTGGGAGATGGATGTGGGCGTCTGATCAGCAATTTTAGATGCGAGAGGGAACAGCAGTGAAACCCGATTAAAATGACTGTGTGACCACGGCCTAAGTCTCTCTCTCTCTGTGTCCAAGGCTATCAAGTTGCTAGGGGTGTGCATTCTGATCTACCCGAACAGAAAATATACCTCCCCAAAATACCTTACTGGTATTTTTTGGGTATATTTCAGCTTCGCAAATGCAATTAGAGTGAAGTTAGCTCTTCCTGGAAACTAACTCCCCCTACCTATATATAATATTTGAGGAAATCTGTTTCAATGACTCTGAAGGGGTGTACATACTAAGTCTCTCTGTTCTCACTTGTACCCAGAATTGAACTTTATTTGTCTCGTAGGTGCCACTGGACTCAAACCTTGTTCCCACATCTGTTTGTTAACTCTTGTATTTGTATGCTAATTTACTGCCATTCACAGATGTTTCTTACATCCAATCTCAGCTGTAATTATCCAATACTTTTGCATCTTGACCCTAAATGGTCCTTCCTGACAACCCCCACCCCCTATAAGTAATGGTTGAGGAAGTACATTTGCACACAAAGCTTATGCCACCCAGGGTGCCGCATGATGGAGTGAGCTCCCGTCTCTAGTTTCAGCTCCCGCCAACCTAGCAGTTAGAAAGCAAGAAATTGCAAGTAGATAAATAGGTACTGCTTCGGTGGGAAGGTAACATCATTCCGTGCGCCTTGGTGTTTAGTCATGCCGGCCACATGACCACAGAAACGTCTTTGGACAGCGCTGGCTCTTCGGCTTTGAAACGGAGATGAGCACCACAACCCTAGAGTCGGATTCGACTGGCTTTCGAGCGAGGGAACCTTTACCTTTTTACCTTTACCACTGGACTCAAACTTTGTTCAGCCACTGATAGACTTATCTCTAAGGATCTGCCTAATTAATTTTTAAAGCCATCTATGCCTGGGGCCATCACTACATCCTCTGGCAGCAAATCCCGCAATTTAATCCCTTGTGCAGAGAGGTAACCTATCTCAAAAGGTTGTTGCTGTTTTAAGAACAAGATGGAGGAGTGGAAGACTAGTGTAAGTTCCTATGGGTCCCTATTGGGGAAAAAAGTTGGGTACAAATGTCTGTATAAATACTTAAATAGGAGTAACATAATTTTCTTTTCTTTTCTTTTTTTTTTGAGTTCCCCTAAGGGGAATTTTTATTGTTTTTTTTCAGAAGACTACAAACTATAACTAAAAATATAGGAAGGGGGAACTATATCTAAGGGAAAGAAAAGAAACCCACTAATAACTAAAACCCCGAGAGTGGGAGATTAATACGTCAGTTTATCTCAATGTTAATCTAAAATGCTAAAAATACATTGAACATAGTCGGTTATGCTAGGTTACTTATCTTTTAACCATCCATTTATCTGTTTAATAAAACCCTCAGAGCATCCCAAAGTTATGTCTAAACTTTCAGGCACAATTCAGAGTCCTTCAGCCTTTATTTTCTCATATCTTTTCTTATCCTCAATTTATTTGGACTTTTGGGGGGTGCCACCCCCTTTTCAGAGAGAGAGTCCTCGTCAGAAGACACTGAGCCTAACTTGCCATCAGATTTGCTTTCTTCTTCTTCCTTCTTGTCCTCCGCTGGTTCCCGCAGCTGTGTTCTCAGAAACCCACATGCTTTGGGAACAGAGTCAATCTTTTCTTTTTTATCGTGGACTTTGAAAGTCACGCATTCTGGAATTAACCATCTGTAACTGATGCCCTTTGTTTGTAAAAAAAAGGATTAAGTCTTTATATTTCTTTCTCTTCTGTCTTATTTCAAATGGAATATCTTTTAAAATCCTGATGTTAATGTCCCCGATTTTCAAGTGTGTTCCCGTAGTCGCTTTCAAAATAGAGTCTCTCACATGTCTCTTCGAGAATCTGACTACTATGTCCCCAGGCAGATTAGGAGTAACATAATTTTCAGTTTGATTAGCAAGTTGAAGAAGAAGAAAAGAGATTGGATTTATACCCTGTCCTTCACTACCTGAAGGAGTCTCAGAGCTGCTTACAATCTCCTTCCCTCCCCCTCCCCACAACAAACACCCTGTGAGGTAGGTGGGGCTGAGAGAGCTCTCCCGAGAACTGCCCATGAGAGAACAGCTCTGAAAGAACTCGTGACTGACCCAAGGTAACGCCAGCAGCTACATGTGGAAGAGTGGGGAATCAAACCCGGTTCTGCCAGATTAGAATCTGCGCTTCTAACCACTACACCAAACTGACTCTCAAGTACCTTTTCCTATGGTGTTTTGATCCCCCCCCATGTTAAATCACAGCTGCTGATTTCAGTACATGGAAGTTATTTAACTTCTCCTTGCCACTTGATGGGAATGATATAGACAACCTACTTAATCATTACACATAGAACCACAGTAAGCTGAGTACACTAAGTGCGTAATTGCCTATAGGCTCTCAAAGGCCACAGTCTTTTGTACACATATATGGAATTAAATTGCCTTGCACTTGGGTCATATGCTGGAGTAAAATATGCATAGATTCAGGCTATTCAATATGCATGAGGTACATAGCTGAACATAGACTGGCTTTTTACAAATGATGATTTGTGTTCAGCAGAGATGTCGAGGAATATGGTGGCCTGGCATATCCCAGAGTGATGCTTTACAAGGTAAGAACTATTATGGCTAAACCTGGAGGGGGCATTGTTGGGAAGGAACAAAAAAGACAGTCTCATTGAGCCACGCATAGGAAGAAGCAGGAAGGAAAGAGGGAGGGGAGTTCTTCTCTGCCTTGGGGCTGCAATCCATGTCAAAGCTGTGAGGTTCACCTTTACAAGGGCTCTTTTTGTAGCAGGAACTCCTTTGCATATTAGGCCACACACCCCTAATGTAGCCAATCCTCCAAGAGCTTACAGAGCTCTTCTTACAGG
The DNA here is from genome assembly GCF_001447785.1 of Gekko japonicus. Classification (NCBI taxonomy): domain Eukaryota; kingdom Metazoa; phylum Chordata; class Lepidosauria; order Squamata; family Gekkonidae; genus Gekko; species Gekko japonicus. Next base: position 177,412 of record NW_015174868.1, on the reverse strand, counting down.
AGCTACTGTAAGCTCTTGGAGGATTGGCTACATTAAGGGTGTGTCGCTTAATATGCAAATGAGTACCTGCTGTCCATTTTCTTGCCAACTGGGGCAAGATTATTATCATATTATTTGCTAATTCAAAGCGAAGTGTTTTTGTTTCTCTGCGGTTACCCACATTCAGCCTGGCAGATGTCTGAAGTGTCGCTATTGGCATGTATTCCAAATGCAGGGGCTTGCTTGGATCTAAGGTTGCCAACCTCAAAGTAGAGCCTGGAGATATCCTAGAATTACAACTGTTTTCTGGGGTCAGGGAGCATTTTTTCTCCAGGCCAGTTTGCCTGGGGGTCTTGAAGGCTTTTTGTCATCTTCAGGGCATGGAACAGGGTCACTGGGGGTGTGGAGGGGGAGGCATTTGTGAATTTCCTGCATTGTGCAGGGGGTTGGACTCGATGACCCTGGAGGTCCCTATGGTTCTATGATCCTGTATTATGGAGATAAGTTCCCTGTGGAGAAAATGGCTGCTTAGGAGGGTGGACTCGGTGGCATCATAGCCCTGCTGAGGTGCCTCCTTTACCCAACCCGTGCATTCCCCAGGCTCCACCCCTAAACCCTCAAGAATTCCCAAACCCAGAATTCACAACCCTACTTGGATCACATATGCCCCATTGCATCATGGGCAAGTCTCCGCATCATTTGCATCATTTCAAACCAGCCATATTTGAAGTATATGTGCTGTTCCCCCCTCTCCTGCCTAAGTGGTTTATAGCATTCACCAGTTGGTGGAATTCATTGTACTGGTACATCCTCGCAACTTACCGGATTGAACTACAGTTCCCAGAGGGCAGTACAAGAGAACATGCACAGTAATCCAGTTTAGAGTCCTCGATGAACACAAGCATGCTTGTCTCTGGAGTCAGACAGGCAAAACCGAGTGAGGTTGGAATGCTGGAGTAACAAGCCATACAGCTCCCCTCCTCTGTCCCATCCCCACCCCGCCCCTGATTAAGGAGAACATCTCATTAATTAACATTTTTCTCTGGTGGAGGGGTAGAATGAATGAGAGACAGCTGAGGGGAAGCCGTGTGAGATTATACATGCTTGAAACAATGTAGAATAATGTTGACTGAAGTGAATGTTCTTACAAGTGGTGGAGAGTATTTGTTACTTTTTAAAAATCAAGGGATAATTCCAGCAGAGTGAGTCTTGTGCCTTGTGGATGATCATATGTATTCAAGGATAGGCAGCATCTCTAGTATAAAGGCTCCCTTTTCTACCTTGCCTGATCATTTGCTTGAACTGGCAGGCAGTTCAGTTCAATTCACCTACCTAGCCAACCTCTTGGGATATGGAACACATTGGGTTGTGGCCAGTCATACATGATAGAAGATGGGACTTGATTTTTTTAATGACTGGCCATTGGGGTGGCATTATTTTCACCCCCCCTAGGGTGCTTCTCCTCAAGCATGGGCTTTAAGTGTGACTGGTCACAATTGATTTAAGCTGGTTTAAGCGTCAGTGGTCCATTCTGCATCTGGCATCCACTCCACATTTTCTCAGCATTCAACCTGGTTCCCCTTTGCTTTGGGGTATCTGTTTTCATTCAATCTGGTATGCAGATTTTCCTGTGTCAGTACTTGCCTCAGCAGTCATTAGCCACCTGAGCCAAGTAATTCATAGCAAGGTGATAAATACAGAGGGGGAAATAGGGGTGGGGGAACTGACGGAGATCAATGAAGCCGTGTCAAGTTGTCTGCTTATTGTTCCCTTCAAACTGGAAGTGGAGGAAGGAAAAGGTGCTGCTCAAAGCCACATTCAGATACCCCAGGGCAATGCCGTACTGACTATGGTCACCCCTGAATGGCCATAAATCTATGCAGAAGGGACCATAAAACCCAATGTACCAAGAAAGTGAAAGTGGCATGCAGTGTGGAGGGAGATTAACCTACTGATGTGGTTGTGGAAAAACTGTGAGGAAACAGATGGGTGCAGAATCAGCCATTGATAATTGGTTGGGTTTGGCTGTTTGAATCTATATATCTAATAGCGAAAGGTGCCCCCTGCATGCGGATATCTAAATCCGCGCATCAGGGGCACCTGGGGGGGGGAGGGAGATTTTCGTGCACACTTGGGGCAGTTCCCAGGTGTGCACAAAAATCTGAAAAATGTAAAAAAATATTGGGGGATATTTAAATCCCCCCAAAATCACTACTACTTGCTCTGGGCATGCGCAGGGAACTCACTGAGGCGCGAGAACAGCACGAGGGAAGCCCACATGCCACTAACCCTCCCGGCTGCTGCTCCAACTGCCACAGCAACAATCGTCCCTGCGCAGAGAATGGACTCACTCTTGGAAACTGTGGCGGGTTGTGCGAGGAAGCTCCGAATGGCCATAAATCTATGCAGAAGGGACCATAAAACCCAATGAACCAAGACAGTGAAAGTGGCATGCAGTGTAGAGGGAGATTAACCTACTGATGTGACTGTGGGGAAACTGTGAGGAAACAGATGGGTGCAGAATCAGCCATTGATAATTGGTTGGGTTCGGCTGTTTGAATAATTACTTATTTTCTCCTTTTTACCCACAGCTTTTAACATAAGGACCAACGGGATGTGAGTGAAAAAAATACCACATTGGATTGCAGGATGAAAAAGTGCTCAAAACCAGAGGTCGATTCGGGGGGGAACGCGGGGGATCACAGTTCCCCCGGGTAAGCCTCGGAGCCAAGAGAAGGAAGGGGGATAGGAAGCCTCAGCGAGCTCAGCCTGTCCAAAGCAGTACTGGAAAAACCATCAAGGGGGGGGAAGCTTGGCAAGGCTGTCTGGAGCAGCTCCAAACAAGCCACGGGGGAAGGGAAACAGTGGGTCTGGGCAGCTGCACGGGAGCCTGGGGAGGGCGAGCCACCCGGGAGCCACAGGAAATACCTCTTCCCCATGAGTATCACGGGTCCCGCCTCTTGTAATTACTTATTTTCTTCTTTTTACCCACAGCTTTCAACATAAGGACCAACGTGGATGTGAGTGAAAAAAATACCATATTGGATTGCAGGATGAGAAAGTGCTCAAAACAGTCATCTCAGATGAGTTGGGAGATGGATGGATATTCAGAGGGCTGAACAGTTCATGAATGGGACAACTGTTTTTGGTGGTGAAGATATAGTAGTACAAGCAATGGGTACTGGATGGGGGTCCAGTAGGAAACCTTCAACCTCTCTCTACAAGGGGGACTAATCATTTAAGTACAGGTTTGGGATGAGCTGAGTTGTGTTGGGTGAAGGAACTTCCCAGTTGGCTTTTCACATGGTTGTCTTTGGACTTCTCAACAGGAAGGCTTACAACCATCTCCTCCACGCTGGTTTGAAGTTTCCAGCATGTTCTGCCATGCTCCTTTAATAAAATAGCAGCTGCCACAACCCCAGTTATTGGTGCTGGATTTCCTTCCACCAGATAGCCACCAATTCTCTAAGCTCATTGGAGAGGTGGGTTTAACATGACTCTTTGCTCCGTTGGGCTGACCTTGTCTTCATCATCTGTTGCAAAACTAAAAAAGACTATCTTTTGCATTCAATGCAGCATAGGGTTCTTTACGTGCCCAATTTATTTTGTGTCAAACCATTTAGTCTTTACCATATGGGATTGGCTGCCATTTGCTATATTAGATAAGTTTTAAAAGTTGTTGGCTATTGATTCACCGCAGAAAGTGCCCAAAAACTGGTCTGCTTCCAACAGCAGCATTGATCAAAAATCAATTATTTTCACTCTGCGCCTACGGAACATCTTAAATTGATTCTGGATTTATCTGCTATGTGCTAAGGGCTTTGACCCCAATTTTTCAGTGAGGGGCCTTTTATCTCGGGCCTTCGGAGCTATTTTCCTCCGTCTAAAATGGGCTGTTTTCCTGAGGCAAACTGCCCCTCCTTCCCCCAGGAGTTTGTTTATTTGCTTGGGAAACCTTATTTCAACATTTCAGGTCCAAAGCGGACCTCTAATGAGACAGTGAAATAAATGTCTCCTTAAAATAGTTTAATCTCGGCCAGCACGTAGGAACCAGAAACCTTTGAGTTAATTCTGAAGATACATTGTTGTTGTAGTAAGTTGGGTTCAGCAAGGGGCAATATAAAATTTTAATTAGGGAGCTCAGCCGTCGGTAGAAATAATTGTAAAGCTGCATTAATTCCCCCCTAGCCTTTTAGAGAGAGCTTTTTAAATATTTCGCCACGTCAGGTTTCTGTGTTTTCGCTTTTAATGCATTCTCTTGCTTTAAGAGTGATATTCACAAGTGGGGGGCTCACGAGACTTGTGGGAGGGGGAATCCCATCTTCCCCTCTATCGCTGAGACTGGTAAGGCTCCAGGCCCCATCACTCACCTTGGAACCCCACCGCAGTGGTGCTGATGTCTGGGAGCTGCTCCAAGCCCAGAGGCTCCCAGAGTTTGCCGTGACTGGGCCCAGCATTGCTCCTAGTGCGACTCCTGGCATCTGTTGCCACTGCATGCCTTCAAGTCACAACTATCAGACAATCGCATTAATTTCTCACCTGAGTGAAGCAATGCTGAAATCTTACAACAAAGACTGTTAACATATATGGAACAAGGCATGCCAGATGTTCGAGCTGGATTCAGAAAAGGAAGAGGCACTAGAGAACATACTGCAAAGGTATGTTAGTTCCTGGAGCATGCGAGAGAATTTCAGAAGAAAATCAGCTTGTGTTTCATAGATTACAGCAAAGGTTTTGACTGTGTGGATCATGGAAAGTTAGAGTTGGTTTATAAAAGAAATGGGTGTGTCACAACATGATTGTTTTGATGTGCAACCTGTGCTCTGGACAAGAGGCTACTGCTTGGATAGAATACGGAAAAACAGAATGGTTTCCAATTGGTAAGGGTGTCAGAATAGGACATGTTTTATATCCCTATCCCTTCAATCAACATGCAGAACATATCATAAGGAAAGTTGGATTTAGATTTAGAGGAAGGTGGAGAGAAAATCAGCGGAAGGAACATGGAAGCTTATTCCTTGCACGTACATAAAAGCTTATGCCTTGAATAAAACTTTGTTGGTCTTGAAGGTGCCACTGGGCTCAGACTTTGTTCTATTGAACATCTTGTAATTTCAAAATCAAAGGGGGATCTCACAGAGTACAGGCCATCTAGTCCAACCCCCTGCTCGATGCAGGATCAGCCTAGAGAATCCCTGACAAGTGTTTGTCCAGCCGCTGCTTAAAGACGAGACACTGCCGGTCCCGCTGAAGCTACTGAGATTGGTGTCGGATTTTGTCATGAGTATTACTGTTCCCAATGCATGTGAGTAAAAGTATGATAACCACAGCAGGTTAAAGGGAACGCTCTGTTGAAGGATGAACTCTGAAATGTTGTAATCAAACATCCGGACACAATGTCATATTTATATAATTGTTCTCCATTGTTCATACTTTGTACTTTTCTATTGTTATGTATTGATGCACAAGTTGTCTATGGTTTGCATGTTGTACTTTTCTATTCTTACCACTTCGTATACATGATTTTCTATTACATGTTCTTTAACCTTTTGGCATTTTGTTATTAGTCAGTCTGTTAACTACACTTGTTCCTGTTTTCTATTACTATTGCATTATATAACAGTGTAGTTAACATCTTTGAATGCTGCTTAAAGACTGCCAGTGAGGGGGAGCTCACCACCTCCCTAGACAGCTGATTCCACTGTGGCACAACTCTTAGTGTAAAAAAGTTTTTCCTAAGATCCAGCCGGTACCTTCCTGCCCTTGATTTAAACCCATGATTGCGAGTCCTGTCCTCTGCTGCCCACAGGAACAGCTCCCTGCCCTCCTAGATAGTTATATAGATGGCATCTTAGCCAAATCTATCCTTTTTTGACCATATTTTGGGCAGTGTAAAAAAACCTGGTCCCTTTTTATGTTCATTTGTCATCCGCTGTGAATATTTTTTATCCATCCATTTATGCTGCCTTCACTTGCTCTCACTTACAGTTGTCTTTATTGGCCATTTGTGAAGCACTGTATAGCTAAATCTGACAGGCTACCTGCCATTGTAGTTTTAGCCCATTTGTTCTGTGACCCATAATGGTTGGGAAACATATAGACGACTGATCCAGAGATGGGTAGGAAGCAGCATTATTTTTGGGGTGGTGGTGGTAGAGCACTGAAGTAGTGGCAGCTAGAAGATCTGGAAAAGGATTTTTAAAAGTTGGGTATTCAGCCAATCTGAGGGCATGAATTAGCCAAAGTTAAGCACTTCTAAATCCCATCAGTTTCAATGGACTTAAAAGTGCTTACTTGCAACCGGGTCATGTCCTAAGTGTTTTTCAACACAAATTTTCCTCCCCAACAAAATAGCAACATTCAACCTCTAAATCAAAATGGCAGAGTATGCATTGCAACCATAATTTATAGATAAATACATTTACCCTCATTTATTAGACAAACAAGGAGTTGCTATTGTTCCTAGCAATGCAACAGTGGCTTGCTGGAAATCAGTTTGCATAAAGTGCAAATTAGGCTGCCAAAGTTTGGTGAACTGAGATATACCGCAGTTCTGTTTACACTCACTGACTTGAGGGAAAAAGTGATTTCACTGAAGAATAAATCCAGATTAATGTTAGGATTGCCACTTCAAACAAACAGTGATCGTTCTGCTCAGAATAAGTGAAGATCAACAATAACACATTCAACGACCAGCATTTGCAGCTCGGTCCTAAACAGGACCATCCCTTCTCAAACTATTGCAATTAATGGGCTAAGCTAGGTCCCTCCTGGCCACCAGCAGGGGATGGAAGGCCATAGGGTTGCTGGATCCAGGTCGGGAAACTCCTGGAGATATGGAGATGGAGCCTGGGGAAGGCAGGGACCTCAGTGGGCTACAATGCCACAGAGTCCACCCTCCAAAGCATCCATTTTCTCCAGAGGAACTGATCTCTGTAGTCTGGAGATGAGCTGAAATTCCGGGGAATCCTCAGGTCCCACTTGGGGGCTGGCAACCCTAGGCTAAGCATTGCTAATCATAATTGCTACCAACAGGGGGAAGACAACATAGCTCATGTAGTACAGCTCATGTTACATTGGTCCAGGAGTAGCTAATTTCAAGATGGCCACCATTTCACATCGGATAAGAACATAAGAGAAGCCAATATTGGATCAGGCCAATGGCCCATCCAGTCCAACACAATGGCCAAAAATACCAGGTGCCTTCAGGAGGTCCACCAGTGGGGCCAGGATACTAGAAGCCCTCCCACTGTTGCCCCCACCCACAAGCACCAAGAATACAGAGCATCCTTGCCCCAGACTGAGAGTCCCTATCTATACCACTGATGGACCTCTGCTCCATATGTTTATCCAATTTCCTCTTGAAGTCGTCCATGCTTGTAGCTGCGACCACCTCTTGTGGCAGTGAATTCCATGTGTTAATCACTCTTTGGGTGAAGAACTACCTTTTATCCATTCTAACCCAACCGCTCAGCAATTTCATTGAGTGCCCATGAGATGATGGGTTTTACTTGTGCAAATATGTACGTTTAGAGATCTTCCTATAGAACAACCCAGTTTGGTAATAAGCAAAGATATAGGCAAGAAGATTCAACAGGCAGTCTTGTAGCAAGTAATTTTTTAAAATGCTCACAATAGGGCTTATAAAATAATTGCAATCTTGCAGTCATGCATGTTATTATAATGTTTATTGTGTTCAAAGAATATATTAATGGCATTAGTAGCAGCACACTGAAAAGAATCCCTACCAATAATGGAAGAACAGATTTGACAGGGCATGTGATTCTTGGGGTCTTTGTTTTTTGTTTTATTTTTTGCTATTTCTTTTTATAACTTTTAGATAGAAAGTGTGCGTGGGGTGGGGATAGAAAAGGCACCGACATCATTAGTTAATCTTTTCAAATTAAATCCATCTGAGTAAAACCAACTGAAAATGGTTTTTTATCCTCGGCTTTGGTCTTTTTGTTCTGCAAGAACGGCAGCCATTTAAAGTAAATTGTCCATTAAAGCACCATTCTAGCTTTTGACAAATTGCATCAAACTATTTTTTATCCCCCCAGGGAAACACAAAACTTGAGCATGGTTCTGTTTTCCCAGAGTTTTTCTGCCTGACATACAAGTGTACTGAACCTGAGGTCTAAAATGCTTTTAGGTACAGTGTAAGGTAAGCCCAGGGAGGCTCTGTGTGGTCAAGCGGAGTTGGGAGTCAACACACTGCAAGTAAATTGCTTATTGTCTTTGACATCAAGACATTCAAATTGCTCGCTCACCCAGACGTTCATCGTCTTCGAAACAACACCTCCTTCTTTGAAAACAATACCCTGTTGATAAAAAGCCAGGCAAATATGACTGGCGATGGTTTTCTTTTTTTTAAAAATGAAATCCCTGCGTTTAGTTAGAGAAGTACGGAGCTGTATGGAACTAATGTGATTTGGGTGAATTATTTATTCACAGACAGGTAACGTAGTAGGATATAAAGCAGCCATGTCAATGTGACCCGTGGGCAGCACCTCCCCCAGATTTACTGTGGATGGTTTCACACAGCACTGGCAAACAGGTTGCTAATATTAGACAACTCTTGAATACACCCATGGCCATGCCACCCCTGGTTTCTTGTATCTGTTCATACTGTCGTAAGATGCAAACACAAGAAGCTGCCTTAGACCAACTCAGACCTTGAGGGCTGCCAGGTCCAGGTTGGGAAATGCCTAGGGGTTTTTGGGGTGGAGCCTGAGGAGGGTGGGGTTTGAGGAGGGAAGGACTTCAATAGGATATGCTGCCAAACAGTCCACTTTCCAAAGCAGGCGTTTTCTCCAGAGGAGCTGATCTCTGTCACCTGGAGATCAGTTATAAACCTAGGAGAACTCCAGCCACCACCTGGAGGTTGAGAATCCTATTAGTGTATCAAAGTCAGCGTTGTCTACTCAAACTGGCAGTGGCTCTCCAGGGTCTCAGGCAAAGGTTTTTCACATCACCAATGATGTGATACTTTTTAATAGAGAAGAAGAAGAAGAAGAAGAGTAGGAGTAGGAGGAGATTGGATTTATACCCCGCCCTTCACTTGGAGTCTCAGAGCAGCTTACAATCTCCTTTCCCTTCCCCTCCCCACAACGGACACCCTGTGAGGTAGGTGTGGCTGAGAGAGCTCTTTCGAGAACTGCCCTTTCAAGGACAGCTGTTGTCAGAACTATGGCTTCCCAAGGTCATCCAGCAGGTGCAAGTGGAGGAGTGGGGAATCAAACCCAGTTCTCCCAGATTAGAGTCCGCACACTTAACCACTACACCAAACTGGTTCACCAAACTGCTAGGGATTGAACCTGGGACCGCCTATATACAATGCTCTACCCCTGGGCCATGGTTCCCTCCTCAGGATTACAATTCTGCATAAACTCAAGAAATATAGCTGTGTCCTAGTGCTATCCTTGACAGAGTTATAGCCATCTAAAGCTGCGGTCACACGGAGCATCAGCCACACTACAGAGATGGAAGATAGGCGGATTTTTCGGGCGCGATCACACCGCAACATCTGGGAAGCATAGAGCTCCTGTGGTGAACCCGAGGCTTCCCGCCGAAGATGCAGCTTAAAAAACTAGTACCTCCGAGGTACTAGTTTCTGGAAACCGCGGGGCATGGGCGGGCGTCTGATTGCGTTTCCGGTTCACACGTTTTTTGTCTCCGCTCAGGAAGGGATGTGGCTCCAGAGCAAACTGATTGATGCAGCGGCCAAATGGCTCGCTCACCACTTTAATGCCAGGAGCTCACCGGATTTTTGCTCGCAAGACTCTGCAGCTTAGAGGGCGCATTGGTGGCCACCCTAGGACGGCCACGGCTTGGCACGATGACACTCCCTTCCTCCCTCCCGTGGTGCATGGCTTACTTCTAAGGAGACCTGGGGGGGGGCTTTCCGGCTGCTGCACCGCTTCTCCTGGCTGTTGCTTATCCGGAGCCTTCCCTGTTTGCCCTCCCCCCTCCCTGACACGCATGCGCACGTGCAGAGTCCCCTCCTCTTTTCTAAACCCTGCCACTCCTGGCTCGACCTGATCGAAAGGAACTCTCTGCACCGGGCGGCAGAGGGGGAGGTGCAGGGGGGTGTGGCGGGAGGGCGGCCCAGCTGAAGCTCCTCCTGGAGGGGACCGGATGGAGGACACAGTTTGCATTCCTCTGCAGCCCTTGAAGGGGTTAATCCCGTGTGATCAGCACCTCCCCCCTAACCACGGGACCTCGACGGGACGTCTGATCGCCCAGCCACATGTTATTTTGCTCCGGGGCAAACAGCCATGCCCCCCCCCCCCCGCATTTTCCAGCCCGTGTGACCGGAACCTAAATTTATTTACTTCGATGAGTGGTGATTGCACCGCTTGGGAACAGTGATCATAATGTTATTGAGTTCAACATTTGTATAAGTAGGGAATTGGCCAAAAAGACTGACACAACCACTTTTAACTTTAAAAAGGGTAACTTCTCTGATATGAGGGGACATTTGGGGAGGAAACTGAAAGGAAAAGTAGAAAGGGTAAAAACCATTGGGGAAGCTTAGGAAATATTTAAAACTACGATCCTAGAAGCTCAGAAAAAATATATTCCGCAAGTTAGGAAAGGCACAAATAGGTATAGAAAAAGGCCTGCATGGTTAACAAACAAAG
>NW_015174868.1:166236-166393 GCF_001447785.1 Gekko japonicus | reverse complement strand
ATTGAGGTGACGAGAGAGGAGGTCCTAAAACTGATAACTTAAAAACTGATAAATCACCAGGCCCAAATGGCATACATCCGAGAGTTCTGAAAGAACTCAAATGTGAACTTGTGGATCTCCTGACAAAAATATGTAATCTTTCCTTAAAATCTGCCTT
>NW_015174868.1:145792-165603 GCF_001447785.1 Gekko japonicus | reverse complement strand
ACTGCAATAAAAAAGGCCAATGCTATGCTGGGGATTATTAGGAAGGGTATTGAAAACAGATCAGCCAATATCATAATGCCCCTATATAAATCAATGGTGCGACCTCATTTGGAATACTGTGTGTAGTTCTGGTCACCACACCTTAAAAAGGATATTATAGCTTTGGAAAAAGTGCAGAAAAGGGCAACTCGAATGATAAAAGGGTTGGGACACTTTCCCTATGAGGAAAGGTTAAAGCGCTTAGGGCTCTTTAGCTTAGAGAAACGACGACTGAGGGGTGACATGATTGAGGTTTATAAGATTATGCATGGGATAGAGCAGGTAGAGAAAGAGGTACTTTTCTCCCTTTCTCACAATACAAGAACTCGTGGGCACTCCATGAAATTGCTGACCGGTTGGGTTAGAATGGATAAAAGGAAATACTTCTTCACCCAAAGAGTGATTAACACTTGGAATTCACTGCCACAGGAAGTGGTGGGTGCTACAAGCATGGACGGCTTCAAAAGGGAATTAGATAAGCATATGGAGCAGAGGTCCATCAGTGGCTATTAGCCACAAGGTATAGATAGGGGCTCTGGGGCAAGTGATGCTCTGTCTTCTTGGTGCTTGGGGGGGTCAACAGTGGGAGGGCTTCTAATGTCCTGGCCCCACTGGTGGACCTCCTGATGGCACCTGGTATTTCTGGCCACTGTGTGATACAGAGTGTTGGACTGGATGGGCCTTCGGCCTGATCCAACATTGGCGTCTCTTATGTTCTTAATGGGTTTAGAAGGGTGTTGCTCTCTTTAGGATTGCACAGTATGTCTGTTACATCAAACAAATGGTGGTCCCTGACAGATTAACAGATTGTTGTGGGATAATCTTTCATGGGCTACCGCCCAGTTTCACAGACTTGTATAGTGTGTGTTCTGTATGGACATGGAAACAAAAAATAGAAGAGAAAAATACAAGATATAAAATGGAGTGTATATGGGATTAACATTTTCAGCAGTAGGTGGTATTGATAAAGGGAGGGAACTGAAACTATACTGCAGTTCTTTAGGAAACATCTAAAGCAACCTTCGTTTCACAATTTTCTAAACACAGTTTTCTGTGTCTGGAATTTGCTCTGACAAAGAAAATGCTTATTTTGCTCCTTGGATGATTTTTTCTATACCTTGAGGAGTCTCAAAGTGGCTTACAATTGCCTTCCCTTCCTCTCCCCACAACAGGCACCTTGTGAGGCAGGTGAGTCTGAGAGAGTTCTGACAGAACTGTGACTGGCCCGAGGTCACTCAGCAGGCCTCACGTGGAAGAGTGGAGAATTAAACCTGGTTCTCCAGATTAGCGTCCACCACTCTTAACCACTACACCATGCTGGATAGTTTTGATAACCCTTGAAATTAATGGGTTGGGTCCATCCAGCTGCAAGTACCAAAGCCTTTTTTGTCATTCTCCTTCCTCCTCCCCCATCAGTAGAAAAGCGGGCTGAATTCAAACCATACATTCCAGTATATATACCACTCAGCTATGGCACTTCCTCTGAAACTACAGCAGAAACAAAAATGGCTGTGGGGTTAAAGCTGGGCTCCTCCCTTGAATGTCTAGCACCTGGCCTTAAAGCACAACAACACAAGGTCTGTTTGAGTGTGTGTGTGTTTGTGTGTGTGTGTGGTCAGTCAGCAACCGTAGCTGAGAGCCGTTAATATTAAACTTCTACACCAATTAAAACCCAGGTTGTTGTTCCCGTCTTTTCTGATCAGAAGCAGCCAGAAATTCATGAAATATTTACCACTGGATCCATTTTATTATACTGTTGGGATATTTAATGGAAATAACTGCTTGCACTGTGACATATGTGATTGTGAATTGCTTATTTGCTGCAAAAATCCTGAATTACCAGCTGTTCGCAGGTGGCTGGAAAAAGTTTGGATGTTAGCCAAGATGTACAAACTAGCAATGTTTTTAAGATATAGAGAAGGTAGGCTCATTTCAAAGAACAAGACTGAGGGGGAAAAATGTGAATTCTGCACCTTTGGTTCGAAATACTGGGTGGTTCCCTAGACAGGCTTCTTCAGAGCAGAGGTCCATCAGTGGCTATTAGCCACAAGGTATAGATAGGAACTCTCGGTCTGGGGCAAGTGATTTTCTGTATTCTTGGTGCTTGGGAGGTGGGAAACAGTGGGAGGGCTTCTAGTGTCCTGACCCCACTGCTGGACCTCCAGATGGTACCTGGTATTTTTGGCCACTGTGTGACAGAGTGTTGGACTGGATGGGCCACTGGCCTGATCCAACATTGGCTTCTCTTATGTTCTTAGATCTGGAGACTCCGGGAGTTTATAGAATAGCTGATGTTACATTACACTGACCAATAGTTGTTTTCAAAGGGAAATTATCATATGAATATTCTGTAACAGGGTCAGTGTTCCTCTCTTCTATATATACAAATGTGAAATTGCACAGAATTGTAGGGAAAAGGAAGGGCTCCCATCCCCCCCTTCCTTCTCTCAGCAATGGGCCTCGAAGAGTATTCCTTCTCAGCAGCCATTTCAGCAGTGGAGAGAGGAAACCGCCCTTCAGCCCAGTCTGCATCTAACATTCGCTCCGCTGTTTTACCAAACCCACTCTGGGACAGAAATTCCCCTCTACATTGCTTGCCACTTTCTTTGTCAGATTTTATGGAAGCCTCCACATTGCATGCTGGTTTCACTTCCTTTGATCTCTCAGTTTTATGACTGTCTGCATAGATTTATGGCCATTCAGGGGCGACTCTGCAGCAATGTTCCCTCTAAACTGTGGAGCCCTGTGAGCAAAAATTCTACTTTGGGAGCTCCTGGCATTAAAGTTGTGAGCAGGTGATTTGGCTACTGCATCAATTAGTTTGCTCTGGAGCCCTCCTTCCTGAGCTAAGACAAAAATGTGTGAGCCAGAGGCTAAAAAACTGTGAGCTAGCTCACACTAACTCAGCTTAGAGGGAACACTGCTCTGCAGTCAGTATGGCCTTAGATCAGGGTATGTGAATGTGGTTTTGAGCTGCATCTTTTTCTGTTCCAGTGTGGGTTTGGTAAAACAACAGAGCAAATGCTAGATGCAGAATGGGCCTTCATCTTGGAAGTGTTCAGGAAAGAGGACATCTGGCTTGAAGGAAGTGCTAAGAAAGAAGGAGATAATGCCACTGTAGAGTATGCCCAGGTTTAAATGTTTTTTAAATTGATTATTGCTGCTTTAAAGAAACCTATGGGATAAAATTCTTTGGGTTTCTCCTGGAGGATTAACTTCCTGCTTTAGAACTCTCAGTTCTCAGAACTCAATCATTTTTAATTGACATGTTTTTAGTTCTTGTTTTAACAGAAGAAAAGGAGTGTTTGTGATGTAACCTTTTGTTGGGAATTAATGCAGGTGTTTATGTCCAATGCAAATTGACAGCAGTTTTTGTTTTGTGGAAAGCAGCTCTGAATGAGAGCTTATGGTTAAATGTGGGACACAGAACATATCCAATGTAGTAGATGCTTGGATTGAATATCTATATATGTATTATATTATTTTAAATAAGGAAAAGACTTTACATTTTGAATAGTTAGAACAAAGCTTTGTTTGCTAGTAATGCTAATTAAGAAGGCTTGCAATCACTGCCAATTGTTTCCTCTTCTATCTCAAAGGAAAGAGCCTAAGCCTAATAGGGGTAATATAATTGTTTGGTTTTTAAGACTTCATGTTAAGACAAGTTAATATAGAAGATGTTGGAAAAAAGCTAAAGCTTCAACAATTCTAAGTTCTGTTAGTTTAAAACAAAGAGGGATGCTTGCCTGAAGAGAAATGTTTTCCAAAGTTAAAGAGCTAATGAAAAAGAGTTGGAAAATGGTCAAGAGCTGTGCCAGATGTGTATGGAATTAAAAAACATAAATCATGAATAAGTAGAAACTAAGTTGAAAAGGCTAATGAGAAGAAATGTTCTGAAGTTGATGTTCCAAGGAGGAACCAGCTATTGAGTTCAGCCAGGAACCAAAAGTCATTATATCATGCACATCTACCAATTAAAAGGTGCAGATGGGTATTAGATCATGACTCTTGGCACCAATTAGAGAAATCAGTTAAAGGATACAAAATTTGTATTGTAGAACAGTGTCTCCTGCAGGCTGAACTAAACTATGTGTCTTACAAAGTATAAAGTTCAATTTTTACCAGAAGCAGCTTTATAAATAATCAAAAATAATTCTGTAAAATTTCCTTATGAACCAAAATGGATAATAATGTGTAACTCAATGTATCTACAAGAGCTTAATGCTACAAGGTATTTTGAAATACTAAAAGAATTCATGTAAAGAGTTTAATGCTTTAGAATGTCATTATAATGATATGTTTTCATATTTTTGTATCCCTGTTAGTGAAAATAACTTTATAAAATGTTTTAAGATACTTTTATATATATATGTATTAAGTGCAAAAAAGAACTAAGTTTGTAGAATGTTGTAACTGAACTGACAGAATGTAGTATTGAGAATGAACCCAGCCTGAGAAGTTCAGTCAGAGGTAACAGGAGTCTGGGAGGAATGACAAAGGAGTAAACAAAGCTATAAATTAGAAATAATAACCTGCACCTGTGTTGTAGGAGTGGGAAATTCAGCCAGCTACCATCCTGTGTGTCAAATATGTGACCAGACAAAGAAAACTGAACTGAGCATGTCTACGTGATGTCAGTGATGATGTAAAGTGAGGAGGAGCAAAAAGAGTATATGTCTGCTCATTGCATTTGCTTGTTGAACACCCATGATCCTGTGAGGTGTTCCTTATTCGAATAAAATCCTTTCGTTACCCTTTACTGCCTGGATGATTGTTTTCACTGTGTGGTTTATTGGCTAGCCACACAAGACAAAGAACCTTAACACATTTAGCATATTGGCAACACCACATATTCCTTTTTTCCATCCGGTGTCCAAATCCAACACTGCCTCAACATATGCAGGGCTAGTACATGCTTCTAACTGTAATGTGTAGCCTTCACCTATGGCAGTTTTGGGAAGGAGTAGGGTTGACAGCCCCCAGTGGGGGTGGGGGATCCCTTGCCCACAACTAGCATTTCCCGCTGCATGAGAAAAATGAAATTAAAAAATGGCTTTTGCCTATAGCATAACTTTACTTATGTAAAACCCAGAAGTGACATCATGCCAATTTAGGAACTGGCCAAATCTCTATTGTAAATACATAGAGTTTTTGCCAATTTCTAAAGAGGACTAACTTTTCTAGGTTTTCCTTCAAAGTGATGACATACCTCCCTAGGAACTGGTTGAAATTTCAGCAATTTGTAGAAAGGTATCATGTCACTTCCAGTTTCCTCAGGAAGTTACATCAAGCCATCAGCCGATGGCACCCATGCCCCCCCCAGTCTCCTGCTGGTTGCCAAACCCAGGTCCCGTTCATACGCGGCGATTTGGGCCAGTTGCGGGCCAGTTTGGGGGCGGATCAAAGCAGCGCGATCACACCACAACATCTGGGAAGCGTTCTGCTTCCGCCCCCAAACTGGCCCTTTCTGGGAAAACGCGCCTCAAGTTGACACCACCTACCTCGGTGGTTCAACTCCTTGGTGCGCTTCAGGCCGGGCGTTTGATCGCCGGCGCTCCCTTGCGCCGGCTCAACCCCGGCCTGGAGCCGAACTGCGCATGCTCGGGCATGCGCAGTTCAGCCGGCTCCCGTTCGGGACGTGTTTTCTCCCCGGCGTTTGATCGCGCCGGGGAGAAAAGGCGGCGCGGCCGGGGGATCTGTGTGATCCCGCCGCGCCGTGTCAACATTGGCGCGGCTTTTAAAAGCCGCGCTTTAAAGAGGCTTTTCCCCTGCCGTGTGGCAGGGGCCCCAGCATGGCAACCCTAGGAAGAAGGGAGGGAGCAGCTGATTATTTCAACTACACACTTTTTTCCCCTTGCTGCAAGAATAAGGAATCTGTATCAATGGTTCAAATTTTCTTCTTATCCTTGGAGAACCTCACTTTTCTGCTTTCAGTGTCTTTACTTGGATGTTCCAGTAACAAAGAGGTGTTTGGGCCTCAATCAAGGAGATTTTATGGTTGACTTATGTGAAATGTGAGTTTTACCTCATGCTAGACAGTAGTGCTTTAGCCTGGAGCAAGCCACATGCTCATGGGACAGAATGTTGCATTCTGACAGTTTTGTTGCATTCTACCCTGGCTGAAAAAAATGGGGGCCTCCTTAAAAAATCTACCAAATACTGCCTTGGTCTTTTGCAGGGACAGTCATCTTGATATATCTTTTTTCTTATACAGAAACATTTTCTACCTTCTGACCTCAGGGTAGTTTATAGAATAGAATAATTTGTACAATAGCTTTTAAGCCACTATCTATATATCTAATAGACAAGATGTACCCTCTGTGCAGATATTTAAATCCACACATCGGGGGCACATAGGAGGCAAAGAGATTTTCCTGCACACTTTGGACACCCCCCAGGTGTGCAGAAAAATCTGAAATGTAGAAAAAATATATGGGGGATACTTAAATCCCCCCAAGAGTAAAAGAGCATTCCCAGCACATGAGCAGAGAATGCACTGGGAACTGTGCCTCGCTGCTGGTGCTGGGGGTGGGGGAGAAGGCTTGGCGGGCCCAGCAGCTGAGAGCCATGCAGACCTTGCCACCGATGCCAAGGGGTGGGGGAGAAGGCTTGCTGGGCTCAGTGGGCCCGCCTGCTGTGTTCACACCTGCGGCTTCTTCCTTCTCTTCCATGTGGAGCTCCTGCTACTCCCCCCCATGAGTATCGCGGGTCCCCACTTTTTGTAGTGTATCTATTTGGCTATACCATACTTATTGTTGAAATAAAATCTCCAGCAGATTATAATTTGCTAGATTTCTAGCTTTAGAGGCCTTGGGGGCTGGGGTTGCTTTAAATATATAAACCTCAGCCTTTACAAAGTAGCAACTAAACATATACCACAAAAGCAAATACTTGTGTATTGGAAAAATAAGATGAGATGGCAACAGACTGACAATAAATGGTTTCCTTCACTCTAGAGGTGTAATATGCCTCAGTTCATTAATTTATGTATTATGTATAGGGTTGCCAAGTCCTACCTGTTGCTGCAGCGGGGGACTCCCGGCTCGATCCTGAAGTGTGTGCGAAGCGTGCCCCCCCCGCAACCACGTCACCCGGAAGTGACGCGACCATGCCGGGCACGCTGGGAGCGGGGCCACGGTCATCCGAGGGAAAACGCTATGGTTTTCCCTCGGATGACCGTGGCCCCGCCCCCAGCGTGCCCGGCGTGGTCGTGTCACTTCTGGGTGATGTGCACGTCACGTACTTTGGGGGTGGGGTTCCCCCCAGGGCCCGATCCTCCCGCGGCGGGGAACGGGCCTAAGGGGCGGGGGTTTCCCCGCCCCACGGGGGGACTTGGCAAGCCTAATTATGTATTCTTCCCTTTCTAGTGGGGGCTGGAGTTATCCCAGAATTACAACTAATCTCTGAAGATTTGGCTGGAGATCTTGATGGGGTATTTTGGTCATCTTCTGGGCATGGAGAAAGGGTCACTGGGGGTGTGGTGGGGAGGTATTTGTGAATTTCCTGCATTGTGCAGATGACCCTGGAAGTCCCTTCTAATTCTATGATTCTGTGATTCTATGGACTACAAAGATCAGTTCCCCCAGAGACAAGAGCAGATTTGGAGGATGGGCAATATGGTACCAACACCCTGCTGAGCTCCCTCTCCTCCCCAAACTCTGCCCTCCTCAGGATCTGCTTGCCAATCCCCCAACCTGGAGATGGCAACCCTGGCAACAAGGCAGGGGAGGCAGCAAACCTTTACTCTCCCACCCAATTATTTCTGCAGTTCCTGTTGTACAGCCCTTCCCTGAAATCACATTACAAGACTCGGGTCATGAGGGAATCTGGAGAAAGGCCTCATTATTTGATTGCAGGATAAATAGTGAGCAACTGACAGGCTAAAAGACAAGGAGTGGCCATATTGTCTTTGCGTCTTTTCTGAGGTAAATCTAAAAGGCCATTTTCAAAAGCTGAACTTCTGAGGACGAGTCCAGAAAGAAACACACAATGAAAAGGAAGATATTTTGAAGTTTTACAGTGGCTTAGAACTGCACATTTTGTGCAGAACTGTGAATTAGGAAAAGCCCTGTGTGCCATCATTCCTGTCAAGGTGAGAATCTCACACTTTCCCTCTTTTTGGTGTTAGGTGGGGTTGCCAGAACACACCTGTGAAAGAAATCCAAGGTAGGTACTGTTGATGCTCTGACATAGATACCAGTGCTTTGTGTGTGTGTATGCACATCTGTAGTCTTATTCTCACTGTGGCGCAATCTGCACATCAGTAACAAATGACGAATGACTCTTCTCCGTCCTTAACTGAAGAGTTTTGCATGGCTTATTTCATTAATATTTATAAACCTCCCTGAAAATCCTCTTAGAGGAAGCATTAAGAAAACACAAATTATTATTATTGTTTTATTGCTTCATTTATCTATCCACTGGGAATGGTTAGGATTAGTGGATTAACTCATCCTTTTCATGTCAACGAAGCCCCCATTTTTTCTTCCTTCCTTTTTCAAGAAATGGTATGATTCTTTAAATTAAAAAAATCCTTGGCTAATCACTGATAAATCATGAATGGCCATTTTAGAATTCGGTTTTCCCTAAAAAAATTGTCTCATTTGTCTTGGCTAAAATGGCTCACATCCTCATGGTAACTCAATCTAAACAATGATTTGTTTATTCTATATTCAGACCTCAGGAAGAAACTCTGGTTTGTTTTAAATGACAATGGACTCCGTTTACCCCTCCCTCCCTTGTAGGGTTACCAGGTGATGCCCAGCAAATGCTAGGACCTTGAGGGGCAGGAAAATGGGTGGGGTGCCAACATTGTGTGCATTGTAATTCCACTTCTGGGGCAAGTCACAAGTGATGCCATATCACTCTAGGAATTGCTGGAAACTCTATGGTAAATCCATAGAATTTCTTGCCATTCCTAGACATCACTTCTGGGTTTTCATGGAAGTGACATCATAGCACACAGTGCCCCAAGTGTCAGTAGGCAATGAGGGTTGCCAGCAGATGGTCTCCTACCACTATGGGAGACTTGGCAACACTCTTCCCTCATCCCCCTCCTTTTGCCCATAGAGCAGAGAATGAAGAGTTCTGGGTTTGAAAGTAACTGGAGTTTATTTTATTTTTCTTTAACAATTTATTGAAGTTAAAATGATCGCAAAATTTAAGAACATTTATAACATTAGATTAACAATCAACCAGTGACAAAACATAAGGGTTACTGATTCGAAGAAGGTAGAGATAACTTTACAAAGCATTATAAACAACTTACAAATTGACAGCCTCAATCAAAATAGCTATAATATATTCAACAGGGTTTCAATAACAAGGGCCTCTTAATGACATATGATGACTCAAGATTAAAATAATAAATTGAGAGACTTAATTTTGTCTGGAATTATATCATGAAGTTCATTGTAACTGGAGTTTATTGTGACATTGGAATTAGGGCCCATTTTTGTTGTTCAGTCACACAGTCGAGTCCGACTCTTCGCGACCCCATGGACCAAATCACGCCAGGCCTTCCTGTCTTCCGCCGTCCTCTGAAGTTGGCTCAATTTCATGTTTGTTGCATCGATGACACTGTCTAACCATCTCATCCTTTCCTGTCCCCGTCTTCTTTGACCTTCAATCTTTCCCAGCATCAGGGTCTTCTCCAGTGAGTGCTCCCTTCTTATTTGGTGGCCAAAGTATTTGAGCTTCAGCTTCAGTATCTGGCCTTCAAGGGAACAGTCAGGGTTGATTTCTTTTAGGATTGACTGATTTGATCTTCTTGCAGTCCAAGGGACTCTCAAGAGTCTTCTCCAGCACCATAGTTCAAAAGAATCAATTCTTTGGTGCTTGGCCTTCCTTATAGTCCAACTTTCGCAGCCATACATGACTACATGACCCTTTAGCAAAGTGTGATTGGTTTCTTGCCTACAGCCTGGAATTCTAAACCACGTTCTGGATTAGAACCCTGATTTGTAGACAAGAATCCAACCATAACGTATTTAAAGGCCTCAGTTTGGAATTCACAATAAAATACAGTTACTTCCTTCAATCTAGATTCATTATCTAAGGGGAGGGGAGAGAAAGGGAGAGAGGTGAAGGAGAGGTGTTTAAACCAAAGAGTATATCAGGCTAATTTTTATCATGGACAAAGATCTTGTGTTGCATTTTTAACTTTTCAAACGGAACTTTGTTCATGATGTATGAATGAAGGAGACAGCCTAGCAAAAACGGATGCTAGCCATGTTACTTGTGGCTGAAGTCGATACAGAAATATATATATTGTCCTCCCTCTGGAACAGAAGATCACATGGATGGTTTGTGGCTTTCGACAACAAAGCCTGAACACTAAAAAGACGAGGTTGATCAATTTATAATGTGTAATGCAGTAGTCTCTCCTCTATTGACCTGTTTCTATCCAAGAGCTGCTTCGGGCTGACTTTCTATGTTGTATTTTTCCTAAAGAGAAAGTCTTCTTCCATGCAAAAAAAACTAGGAAGATTATGTTGGATACATCTTCCCAAAATACTTCTGAGAATGTTTCACATTTATTTCAACATGAACGATTAGAGTTCTGATTTTTTCTACCCTTTCCCCCCCAGCATGTCTCAATCATGTATCAGGTCATTAATGGATTATTATTTTTTTAAATCAGGGTGGCTGGCAACCCCCCCCCCCAAACAATGTGCCTTTACATTAAATATTGTCTGATTTTAATTCTTAAGACAGTTTGAGTTTGGCTAGCCTTCAGTCACCAGGAACAGAATGATATGAACATTGGCTTAATAAAATCTTCGTAAAGCTTTTATCCGTTCCATTTGAACTGTCAGGTTTTCTGTTTTTAAGATATTGTAGACTCCCTTCAGCGTTTGGATAACCAACAAATAAAACAGAATGCCTAAATGACAGTGTGTATGTGCAGGAAATAATAAACGGCCCCTTTAGTGTCAAGTTAGAACTTCATCATTTTGCTTTGTGTGCTGTTATACATAGGAAAATGGCACTGTTCTCAGTCTGCCAGGTAGACCACTGGTGGCCAAAACCAACTGAGCTTGGATGCTGTGAAACTCGCAGAGGTTAGTTGCACTGAATAAGCACATAAAAATGGAGTGGTGGTCGTAGTTGTGAAGACCAGATGAAAACATGCTCAGGGCTGGCTCCAGAGGATAGTGTAGACATTTGCTAGATTGAAAAGACTAGCAAAAGACAACACTGTCATTCTTGAACCAAAAGGAAAGACGGGATGTAAATATTTAAACAAACAAACAATTTTACATGGGTCATCCAACAAAAGACCAGTATGTTATAGAGAGAGGGCTGCCAGCCAGTGGCTGGCAACCGGTGGGATTCTGGGGAGGAGGTGAGAACATGGGACCATGCCATTAGGTGGCCCAGAAGTGATGCCACACCTTTCTAGGAATTGACAGAAATTCCATGGTAAAACCATAGACTTCCCAGTGGTTCCTAGAGAGGTGTGATGTCCCTTCTCGGTTTACCCAGAAACAATGTGATGCCATCATCTGATTTAATCCCCCCCCTTCCACTGTCAGCTGGAGTGCAAGTGAGAGAGGAGACCTGGGAAGGGAGGTCTCCTGCCCCCAGTGAGCAAATGACAAGCCTATACAGTTGCTATGGTATTTGACTAGAATCAGGAATATTTGAGTTCAAATCCCCACTCATTCCTGAAACCCACCAAGTGTCCTCCAGCTCCATAAAATGGAGGCGGGAACAATCATATATACTGCTCTGAGTTCCTTGAAGGGAGGACAGATAAAAATGTGCTAAATTGAGGCTGAGTGAGAACATTCTCAGATTTCATAGTTCTCCCTATGGGACCTTAGTTAAAGGCCCCCCAAACTCCCTGAGCCGGATGTGTCCTTAGTTCTGTTGCACCAATTATCAAACTGGTGTCCCAGGACTGCTCAGGGGTGCGAAGTTACTCTGGAGGTCTTTGAATAATTTGTAAGGGCAGAAAATGCGCCTCTTTCATGTGTGATAATGCAAAATAGAGCCTCTCCATTTGTTTTCAAAGGGTGGGAGCTCATAAAGCCACCACAGGAGGCCATCACCTAGAAACCAGATCATAGAATCATAGAGTTGGAAGGGTCATCTAGTCCAACACACTGCGCAATGCAGAAAATTCACAAAAACCTCCCCCTCCCCCAGTGACCCCTGCTCCATGCCCAGAAGATGACAAAAAACCTCCAGAATCCCCGGGCAAACTGTCCTGGAGAAAAATTGCTGCCTGACCCCAAAGTGGCAATCAAAAATTCCCTGGGTGTGTAAGAAAGGACCACGAGAACTAAGCACTGCTGCAACCCTTCCTGCCCTCCCTCTCATGATCTGCCCAAGTTCACAGAATCAGCATTGCTGTCAGATGGCCATCTAGCCTCTGCTCAAAAACCTCCAAAGAAGGAGAGCCCACCAGCTCCTAATCCTAACCTCCTCCCCCAAAAAAACCAATCTTCAAGAAATTAAAGGAAAGAAATACAGGGGGAAACTACTGGGGGAAAAGGCTGGGAAAATGACTTAAGATAGAAGAGAAAGCAAAAAGAAGCTAAACCAAAAGCTTCTCCACACACAGACCAGCCCCCCCCCCAAGAAACGAAAGAAAAAGAAAAGGGGGGAAAAGCAGAGGAAACAAGCAACAAAGCCTCACCCTCCCCCAACTCCCCAAAAAAGAGAAAGGGGGGAAAACAGTGAAGGACGGTGACGAAGAGAGAGAAAGAAATTTGAAATAAAATAGTAGATTTTTTTGGGGGGGGGAAACCAAGCAGACCCCCCACAACACCCCCAAACTAAAAGTGAATAAGTTATCCAAGTGTTAAGCCAACTCCAAAGAACCAAAGCCAAGAACCAAAGCAGAAGGAAGAAACCCTTGGCTCCCCCCCCACCAGCCCACCACCGGGCCAAAACAACAACAAAACTCCACTAAAATAACTGCAAGCCGCAAAACCAGAAGAAACTAAAACCTAAGAATAAAACCAAAGTGAACAACAACAAAAAAGGCCTGAGGCCCTTGCCCTCACCCCCCAACCCTGGCCCAAAGAACCAGTAACAAAAAACCCCTCCAAACTGCAAGACAGAAAACCAGAAGGAACTAAAACCTAAGAATAAAACTAAAGTGAACCAAAGAAAGGCCTGAGAGCCTTGACCTCACTCTCCCAATCTACCACCCACCAAGCCCAAAGAACAACTAACAGTAAAAAAAGAAAACTTTAAAAAAAATGTTGTTCAGTCAAACCAGTTGCTGTCTTCACTCTTCTCCAGGCAGGCAGGATCTGATCCAAGTCCACAGCAGAGACTCTCAGGCAGCAGGAATGCAGCAGCTGAAGCCAAAGCCAGTGCACACGCTCCAAACCTCTCTCATCAATGGAGTCTAACTTAGCCAGACCCTTGCTTTTTAGCTCTTTGCCCATGCACATAAGAATTTCAAAAAAGAACAAACTTCTGTGATTGGCTAAGGAGCAATGTTCCCCCTAACCTGAAATCCTATTTTACAAATCGCCACTGCTCCTTCCTCCCTCCCTCCTGTTCCCTGGGATATGCATTGGGAAAGCAAGGTAGTTACTTAGTTGGACTTCACATGTGAAGCCAACAACCTTGCAAGTTGCACAATGCAATCCTAAACAGGTCTACTCAGAATCCTACTGAAGTTATTTCAATGGACAATGGATCTGACTCCCAGGAAAGTGTTCTTAGGATTGCACACACAAACATGGAATGCAATGCCATTTGCAAAAACATTGCAATGATTGGCTCAAAGGCACTACAGCTCCCCCTAAGGTACTTTTGCCATTGGGCTGCAGAGATGCCTCTTCCCCCTCCTTCCTGTTGCCCTGGAAACCAGATCAAAAGGTGGGAACGACCCTAGGGGAGAACTGAAAGTTAACTTTATAGCCCTTTAAACCTCTCCACCATCAGCTATTCAGTATAGCTGAATATACCTGAAAAAAGCCGAAAACAATCAACTTTATTTAGGATCAGCTACCCAGTCAGATTCTCTGATCTGTATTCGGCTTAAAATATACCCGAAAAAAACTGGTAAGGTATTTCTCAGGGTTTTTTTTGGCTTTGATACAGCTGAATGCACACCCCTATTCAGGTGTTGTGTGATACTCCTCTTCTATTTCTAAGAGGAGCTCTGAATGTTTTTCTAGGGAAGTTATTAATCAATAAGGACTTTCCTTGCTGGACCACGCTAGAATTCTTTATTTCCCTTGCTTAGTAGACTACTACAAATATATTTGGAAATGTTACCCATCTGTATTTAATCTTGTGCCTGATGAATTTTAATGTAATTATTCCCAAAGTTCATGATTACACAGATTAGCAGATGTGTGAGTGGATTATTAGAACACAAATCTAAGGACCGAATAGCAGCAAATTCCATCCACAATTTAGAATGATATTAATGGTGCTAGAAATTGCTTATCAGCAACCATGAAACTCCCCCTCAGGCCATGTTCTTGCCCCAAGTGGACATCAAATCAAATTCTTCAGCGTTAATTAACAAGCCATTGTATTTCTCGAATTGTGCATTTTATACCCAATCTGTTTGTAACACAGAGAAATGAGATAATAGCTTTGCTGGAAAGATGCAGAATCATCCTGGCTAGATGTCAGGACATAACAGTAGCACATTCTACCTTTGGGCCAAAGCAAGCACTTCCATTAAACTGATTTCTCCAAGAACACTTAGCATATATGCATGTGCACGCGCGCACACAATATTTGCAACCTCTGAATGCAACCTCGATGCCAGTATATACACATATACCATTATGCAAATATATTCACATTATGCAAATATGCCATCTTCAGGGAGCCCGCTCAGACTGAGAGACCACTCCCCAAAGAAATAAATTATAGAGATCTAAGAAGTAGCTGAAGGGTTGGGATTTTGGCAAAGTCTTGGGAAGCTTATACATGACGCTGCTTTATACTGTATCAGACTATTAGTCCACCGAGGTCAGTCTTGTCTGCCCAGACTGGCAGCCACTCTCCAGGGTCTCAGGCAGAGGTCTTTCACATCACCAGGTCCTTGTAACTGGAGACGCCCGGGACTGAACCGAGGACCTTCTGCATGCAAAGCAGATGCTCTACTGCTGAGCCAAGTGGTAGCTTCACGTTTCAAACCAAGTGTCCTCCTATCAGCACAGAAAGTAACTTAAATTTTTTTGTTACTAGTGTCTGTCTTAGGGTGTCAAAGCAGAAGGCCGGTGGCATCACTTAGGCCACTGTCTTATCGATATGACGGAATCACACGTACAACCTTACTTTAATCCCCTTCTTCCTATCAAAGAAAGGCAACAGTTAGTTTGGTACCTGCCCTCTGCAATGTCGCTTGGAAGATTACTTACCAATTTGCAGGGGGAGATTGCCCAGAGACATACTAGAAGAACTCCATTCCTACTTGTATTTGGCGAAGGGCACTTTGACTCTTGAAACCTTCTACCCTGGAAGTGTTGGTCTTTAAGCTGGAGTTGTCACTTGATCTGACCCGGATGAGCTCAGTGCTGTCCTAGTCAATCAGCTGGCGGGAGCAACCTAAAGCTCTCTGTTTTTTTCTGTTCCATTCAAGCCCTTTAGGTTTTATCCCCAAGACTCAAGACCACAGCCGGGATCATTGGGTTAGACAACAAAGAGACTGTTTAGAACAGGGGTGTCGAACTCATTTGTTACAAGGGCCAGATCTGACATAAATGAGACCTTGTTGGGCCAGGCCACGTGTGTCATAAAATGTAATGCCAGGTAGTGGAGATATAAACTTTATAAAGGACACAAACTCAAAGTTTTTTTAAACTTAAAATAAAAACATGCTTAAAACATTAGCACTCTTGCAATATTTTGTTTATTTAACTGTGTCTGATAACTGACACCTCTTGCTCTGAATTATTGCATCAAAATGTTTGTGTTGTTGCAATCTTGAGTTTGTTGTTCAGCTGTGTATCTGTAAGCTGCAAACCTACGACGATGATGCAGCAGCAGCAGAACTGGAAAAAGAAGAAGACAGCCAGTTCCACTGTGGGCCTGATAGAAACCCTCCAGGGGCCTCATCCGGCCCCTAGGCCGCATGCTTGACACCCCTGGTTTAGAAAGTATCCTTCCCTACATTCTGTTACTCCCTGCCCTATCAACTGTGATACAGATGCTTGCAAACACCCAGATTTGTTTACCATAATGGTTGTTGCATTACTAACTGCTGCTGAAAGTATCCTCAGAAGTTATTTGTTGTTGGCCGCAGAGAACTTTTATTGGCAAAGCATGAGCTAGTCCCCCCCCCCCAGTTTGACCTTTAAGTAAAATCAGAACAAGACAGAACTGTAACGCTGTCAGAAAAGAGTTAGTCAGGGTATTTGCTTACCTGGATAGCTCAGGCAAACCCGATCTCATCAGATCTCGGAAGCTAAGCATGGCCGAGCCTGGCAAGTAATCGGAAGGGAGACCTCCAAGGAATACCAGGGCCCAGGACGCAGAGACAACTTTCAAGCCACCTCTCTGAAAATGTCCAAACCCCACTAGGGGTTGCCAGAAGTTGCCATGAATTCCAGGCATGCAAGCGCACACACATACACACACGTACCCACAAAACATATTTAAAAGGTATTTGCTTATTTATTTACTTCCTTTGTAACCTGCCTTTCTCACTGAGACTCAAGGCGGGTGACAGAACACAGAACAGTGCAATCAGACAGCAAGAGAAAACCAATGCAAAATGCAATAGGATGCCTTCTGGGTTCATCTAAAGCAGGTTGTGATCCAAGGAGGTGGAATCAGCTTTACAGAATTAGAGAACAAGGCAAGCAACAAACTATCTAAAGCAAGGTACATGATAAAACAATACAGAAAGCGGAATTGCAAGGGGTAAGACCCTGCAGTGATAGCCGACGATACTAACAACCATCGTGACAGGTGCTGTGTTTTTGGGTGGATGTAGGCAGCGTCCAAATGACACCCCATTGGGCCATTCAAGACCCAGTTATGGCTGCATGGCAGCTGCCCGCACATTCCAGATGACCGAGCTTCCTTCCCTCGGGGCCCACCCCGGGTGTCACGCACTTTCTGCAAACAATGTTTTCACAAAGACGAAAGTATAATGAGCCAGCGCCTCCTGGCCCATCGCAATCAAGGTGAACGCTATAATTACCTCCCATTTAATTAACATCATTGATATTCCTGTTTCCTTTAAAAAACACTTATTTGCTGTTATAAAAACCCTTTATTTTTAATTGCCTGCTAATTACGGTGGAAATGAAAGATGGAAGGTAAGAGGAGCACGGGGGCTAAAAATAGACACCTTCCCTTGAAATGCCACTTTAACAAAAGCCTTCCAGTTAACATATTCAGTTCCTTTCTTTTCTTCCCCCTCCCCCCCCGCTCTCTCATACAGCAGCAAACCTTTGAAGAGAAAAACATTCTTTCAGATTCCCCCTTTTTATCTCGACTTAAGCCAGCGCCTGTGATCCTCGGTGCCAAACAATTTCCTCACGAACTGTATTTCAGAAGTCCTGTAATGCCACTAAATCGCCGGGACCCTATCGTCTGATAGCCTGATTTTCTTGTTCTTTTTAATTCCTCCTTCAAACCATTATAGGATTTAAAGCACCTGCGGAGAATGTCTTCCACGATATTAGCTGTGATCTCTGAAGTGTCACTAGCCCGTCTTTTTGATGTTTCACCGTCTAGGTATAATGGGTCCTCCCCATGGGGCCTGGAGTTAGAAGCCAGTCATTGTTTGTGACTGTGGATCACAGGTCAAAAAGGGGAAATTTCCATAATGACAGTCAATAGAGGGGATGGGAAAATAAAATTGGGGCATAATTCCTTTATCAGAAAAGTTGAGTTTTGTAGATGGAAATGCATGAGCTTTCAAAAAAAGTATATTTGCAGGTTTCGGATTGTTGCTGAACTTTTAGAGATTGCTTAGAATCATAGAGTTGGAAGGGAACTCCAGAATCATGTAGTCCAACCCCCTGCACAATGCAGGAAATTCACAAATACCTCCCCCCACCCCCCAGTGACCCTTGCTCCATGTCCAGAAGATAGCCAAAAAGCCTCCAGGATCACTGGCCAAACTGGCCAGGAGAAAAATTGCTGCCTGACCCCAAAGTGAAATCAGCATTTCCCTGGGCGAGAACTAAGCACTGATGCAGCCCTTCCTGCCCTCCCTTCTTGTGATATGCTCACGTTCACAGAATCAGCATCACTGTTAGATGGCCATCTGTTTGAAAACCTCCAAAGAAGGGGAGCCCGCCACCTCTTGAGGAAGCCTGTTCCACTGAGGCACCGCTCTGTCAGGAAGCTCTTCCTACGCCTCCAGGCCCCTCACCATCTTCACTGCCCTCCTCTGGACACATTCCTGCTTGTCTATATTCTTCTTTTAGAAAACAATGTGATGGTTAATATGACCATCCCTTTGCATTCCTTTGGATCCCGTAGAAGAGGGGTCCTCAGCATGATCCCCATGGGCACCACATTGTCCACCAACACCTTTTCTGGCACCTGCCAAATGTTTTTAGAAACTGGGTGGAGCCTGGTGGGGCCTTTGCCCAGTAGGACTTCTTGTATTTTTGTGTGTGTGCATCATGTGAGTGAGTGTGTGTGCACCTGGAAGTCATGGTGACCTCTGGTGACTGATCCTTATTGGGGGCCTGGAGGATATTCAGAGAGGTGGCTGAATAAAGCCTGCCCCGACCTCCTGACTGCTGGTACTCCAAGGAGGTCTCCCACTGAAGTACTTGCCAGAGTCGGCCCTGCTTAGCTTCCGAGATCTGACGAGGTTTGGCTTACCTGGGCTATCCAGGTCAGGGCGCCCCGTAGGACTTCTGATTGTCCCTTGGAGATCTGATTGTCTGTAAGATTTTCTTAAAACCGCTTCAGCCAGAACTGCCCCAAAAATATAAGGATCTTTACTGCATGACTGAAGGTAAGCTGTGTGTTTGTTTAAAATGGCATCTGCCTGAATTCCTGAAAAGCAACTTTTAGAGTTATGCATAACATCCAGGGCTCTTTTTGTAGCAGGAACTCCTTTGCATATTAGGCCACACACCCCTAATGTAGCCAATCCTCCAAGAGCTTATAGAGCTCTACTTACAGGAGCTACTGTAAGCTCTTGGAGGATTGGCTACATTAGGGGTGTGTTGCTTAATATGCAAATTAGTACCTGCTACATCACTCCTCAATGTTTTGTTGTCGGCTCCACCTCCTGCAGCAGCCATTTTGTTGTTGCGCTCACCGCCCTGTGACAGAATTCCAAAGGTGCACACAGGTTCGGAAAGGTTGGGGACCCCACTGAATGGAGTAAACCTCACAGCTTGATTGTGCAAAGTGAACTGTGCTGATTTGCTTGAACGGATATTCGACCACAGGTCTGCCCTGTCTGAGACAATGCCTCAGTCAAATGCGTCACACTGACAAGCACTTCTAACCAGAGCATTAGATATGACCAGGGGTCATTTGGGGGGGGGGACGCGGGGGGACGCCATCCCCCCGGGTGAGGTGCGGGAGGGTGGGGCCTGGAGCTCCCTGCTGGTGTCCGCTGGAGGTTGCCGCCGGCTGTGGGGAGGACACACTTCCGGTGATGTCAGGGGGTGTGGCATATGCTAATGAGTTATGCTAATGAGTCCCCCTAGCTCTTTTTCTACGAAATGACCCCTGGATATGACGATAACGAATGTCCATCAGTCTGTAAAAGGAATAATACCTGCATGCAAGGAGAAGAGTTGGTCTTTATATCCTGCTTTTCTCTACCCTAAGGGGTCTCAAGGTGGCTTACAATCTCT
>NW_015174868.1:139583-145759 GCF_001447785.1 Gekko japonicus | reverse complement strand
TGTAGGTGGGGCTGAGAGAGTTCTGAGAGAAACGTGACTGGCCCAAGCTCACCCAGCAGGACTCATGTGTCTCAAAGTGGCTTACAATCGCCTTCCTCTTCCCACAACAGGTACCTTGTGTTCTCTCAAGAGCAGTCCTCAAGAGAGCTCTCTCAGCCCCACCTACCTCACAGGGTGTCTGTTGTGGGGAGAGGAAGGCATTGTAAGCCGCTCTGAGACTCCTTCAGGTAGTGAAGGGCGGGTATCTAACGTCTTCTCTCTTCTCTTCTATTTAATAATAATGTTTTCTTCAACTGAAAAAAATGTGGAATTTATGAGGACACTGGATTTAATTGAGTTGGACTTTTTGATATTACGTGGATATTTATGTGAGGAAAGAATGACTGCAAGATCACAGTACTTTGTATAAATACTTTATCTAAATGATTGTTTACCAAAAACATTATCACATTTGTATTGTTGGCATGCTGTCAAAAACAATACACTATATATTTTGATTATTCTTGTTGTTATTTATTTAATTCTTTGGCGTGGCGTTGTTGCTTTCTATTGTTGATATTGTATCCACCGTGGTCCCTCTTCTTGTATTGCTGTAGGTAATAGTCAGTCAATTGAGAGCCAGTTTGGTGTAGGGGTTAAGTGCATGGACTCTAATCTGGGAGAACCTGGTTTGATTCCCCTCCTCCACATGCAGCTGCTGGTGTGACCTTGGGCAAGCCATAGTTCTGTCAGAGCTGTTCTTGTAAAGAGCAGTTTCTGTCAGAGCTCTCTCAGCCCCACGTACTTCACAGGGTGTCTGTTGTGGGGAGGGGAAGTTCTCTCTGAGCTGTTTTCTCAGGAGCAGTTCTTGAAAGAGCTCTCTCAACTCCACCTACCTCACAGGGTGTCTGTTGTGGGGAGGGGAAGGGAAAGGAGTTTGTAGGCCACTTTGAGACTCCGAATGAAGGGCGGGGATCCAGGGTACCAGAACTGTGAGGAATTCTGGCATTGGAAAAGCTGGCTCGGCAAGCTGCTATGAAGGACTCTGGTAACCCTGGTGTTCTTTCCTTTGCCTATTCTGGATAAAGCTGCACAATGTTTATTACCCTTAGTATACACCTGAGTGATTGCAGTATCTTACACTGCATTTTGATATTATGTGAGTAGTTGGCTTTTTAAGGCATGTGCTCTTAATTGTTCAATGGGCATATTGCAACGTGAACAAATTAAGGTCAAACAATGGCAAGCATTTTTTGTTTTTTCTGCAAACAGCTGTCTTAGCATGGCACGTCCACATGGGTGAGCAGAACAAGGCTGCAAAATGGGCCATGGGGGAAACTCTAAACGGTGACGACTCTTTCTTTTTAAGGTGTTTCGGGAGGAAAGGACATGCGGCAGGAAGAATGCGGCTGGATAGCTGGAACTCTCTTTATAGTCTGGTATGTAGGGGTTGCCAGGTCTGTCAGACCAGCCGGCAGGGATGGGGGTGAACTTACGAGAGCAGGGAAGGAAGAAGCCGGAAATAAACGCAACGTGCCTATGTCACCCGGAATGACAGAGGCACATTGGGGACATCAGGGGCAATGCTCTGGTTTGTGGGCAAAGCCTCTGTGGTAGAATTAGCTTCTACCATAGAGTTTTGCCCCCAAACCAGAACATCCCCCCCCCAGATGTCACCAACATACCTACATCACTCCAGGTGACGTAAGCAAGTCACAGTTATTTCCAGCTCCTTGTCTGTTGGGGAGTAATGAGGGGTGGAGAGGAGCGCCTGAAACTGGGGGACCCCTGACCCCACCAGGGAGTCTGGCATCCCTACTGGTATGACTCGTTTGATTTGCCATTGTTCACTGGAAGCAAAGGACCAAAGTGTGCCTTTAATATTGCACAAAGACGCCGACGCCGGATTGAAAAGACCTCCCCGCAAAAGAGACCATAACAACAAAGACTCTGCTATGGGTGCCTGTTAGGTTAGTCAATTCCCCCTCAATTGTATGTGTGTGGCCCTAGGAAGAGATTGTAATAAATTGTATATGTAAAACCGCTCAGAGCCCTTAGGGGGTGAGTGGTCTACAAATCGAAAGAATAAATAAATAAATAAATTGCTGGGCAAACATTTCCGAGTGTGTATTGCTTTGGTGCTGGGAAGAAACCCGTGGCCAATCAGGGCCTCTAAAATGAAGTTTCCTGTTGCCAGGGTTGCCAACCTTCATGTGGGGACTGAAGATTTCCTGCAATTAGAACTGATCTCCGGACCACAGAGATCAGTTCCCCCGGAGAAAAAGCCTGCTTTGGAGGGTGGACTCTAGGGCATTGTACCCCACTGAAGCCTCTTCCCTTCCGAAACCCTGCCATTCTCAGGCTCCGGCCACAAATCTCCAGAAATTTCCCAACCCAGACATGGCAACCCTGTCTATTGGCTAGAATATGTCCCTAATTGTAAATTAGATGGTGCCTCTGAGCACGTGTAGAATACATTTTGGATGCATGGAGCAACCACAGCCAACCCATTTGCCTCCAATGCTCCCTCTAAGTTCTGGAGTCTTTTGAGCAAAAATTCTACCTTGTCAGCTACTGGCATTAAAGTTGTGAGCAAGCGATTTGGCTGCCGCATAAATTAGTTTGCTCTGGAGCCATCCTTCCGGAGATAAGACAAAAATGTATGATCCAGAGGCTAAAAAACTGTGAGCTAGCTCACACTAACTAAGCTTAGAGGGAACATTGCTTGCTTCTAGATCTAGAGATTAGTGCTCTTAACAAATGAGCCTAAATATGATGTTAACCATTTTTAAAAGAATTTATGTTTCACAGGGAAACATCTGAGTTGGCACAGATTAAACCACCCTTCAAAATATTGCCCCAATCCTCTGTGTTGTTCAAATGATCGATCTATCTATCTATCTATCTATCTATCTATCTATCTATCTATCTATCTATCTATCTATCTATCTATCTATTGTCTGTCTGTCTGTCTGTCTGTCTGTCTGTCTGTCTGTCTGTCTGTCTGTCTGTCTGTCTGTCTGTCTGTCTGTCTGTCTGTCTGTCTGTCTGTCTGTCTGTCTGTCTGTCTGTCTGTCTGTCTGTCTGTCTGTCTGTCTGTCTGTCTAATTGTATTTGTGTCCTGCCCTTCCTGCACTCAGTCTCAGGGCGGGTAACACCATTGTTTCACTTACAGTATAATCAGTTAAAAATTAAAATATTTAAAATAGACTAAAATTTTAACTAATTAGTGGCATGATGCATTGAACATTGGTTTGTGTATGTGCACATCCAGCAGGAGGGGTGGCTGGCTAATATATCTCATTACGGCATCGTAATGTGTGTTAAATCTTTCAAGGACCAAATCCTACTAAATCCTACTAAAACTCATGAGTTTTAGCTTTTTCTACCTGTAGGCCAAATTATGGTCACTTATGGTAGGGGGTGGGAAGCAGTTGACCCTTTCCATGGCCTTCAGCAACTAAATTTGGAGAAACGATCGGAAACATCTTCCGTCGTGGGAAGGGACTGATGCTCAATGTCCGTGACAGATGCTGTACTTTTCAGCAGAGAACTAAATGTTGTATTTTATCCTGTTTGCTACAACTAACTGACTAAAGTGCTTTTCAGCAGTCCTATAATCAGTTGGTTAAGATGGATGCTGGATGAAATCAATCTTTTCAGCTTAACCTCCTGACTGCAGCATTACACGCTGTGATTACTTCTTTTTGCCCTGATTCAAGGGCCCTAATTGGAAGAAAATCAGAGTGCCACTATTATCTTACTTCGACTGTACAACTAAGGCATCTTTCACCAGTTAATCTCTGTGACTATTTAATTCTGTAATTAAAGAGCTGCATGTGTGGTTCCCCCCCTCCCATTGCTCTTCCCGAGCGATAGTGAAGAAGAAACATAGGTGAGGTATTCTCGATTAAATGATAAAGAACGTCTTAAGCATCGCAGACAATAACGGCTCTTTCCTCTCCGCTCAATGGCTCACACCCGCCTTTAGTTGGCTGTCAGAAAAGATTAGTACGCCCGGACTTGAAACGTGAGGCACCGCTCAAGGGAGCCAAGCAGTCGGGTATCTAGACAAAGACACAGCCTTGCAAGGTCTGCAATATCTGGTAAAACGGATAGGTGTTGTTAAATACTGGGTTCTATAAATGGTCCGACCCCAAGCTTGGTGATCAGCTCCCCTTTATTAGTGATTCAGCAAGAACAAAAAGCAAAAAGCAAGGGCAACTTCCCTGTTTAAATAGCATGCAACTCCACCCACTTCCCCAAACAGCTACCAACGATAGGCCATTGTCATAAGCAGCAATTCCTCATTAGCCACCTGGTGGGCTATTGTTCTAGAGCTCCAAGCTCAGCCAGTCTCTGGTAGAAAGAGTCCCGGAATGTTCCAGGCCCAATACATTATAGGTGTTGATGAGAAAAGGTATGGATGGTGAAACGCCTCTTGATTGTGATTGGCTTTGTGATTGGCTCAGTAGGTTCAGGCTTTGGTTGGGGCAAAACCTCAACTTTCCTGGATCATAATCTTATTTATGTGTTTGTACCTTGCTTTCTTCCCCAATGGGGACCCATGCTCCATTCTTCAGAACTGCCCTGTCAGGTAGGTTAGGCTGCAAGAGAGTGGCTGGACCAAGATGGCCCAGTGCTCTTCCATGGCCTAGTGGGATTCGAACCTAGGTCTCCTGGATCCTAGTCAGACACTCTAACCATTGACCTTTTTTCAATCCAACTAATCAAATGGCTAGGGTCCAACCTACCTGAGGGACCACCTTTCCCCGTATGTTCCCCCAAGAGCACTACGGTCTGGGGCCCAAAATCTGTTAGCCATCCCGGGCCCCAAGGATAACAAACTAGCTGCTACTAGGACCAGGGCTTTCTCGGTGGCGGCTCCTACCTGGTGGAGTGAGCTCCCAGGGGAGATCCGGGCCCTGCGGGATCTTGTGCAGTTCCGCAGGGTCTGCAAGACGGAGCTCTTCTGCCAGGCTTTTGAGTAGGAGCCGCCGCCCCTACTATACCACCGCCGCCATGGGTTGGACGAGGCCCTGAGGAAACATCTGAATGGAAGAAGCCCTAGGCCGTCTACTTGGAACCTCGGACCTACGATCCGTCATCTCTGGACTATGGAAGTCATCGAGCACCATGTTTTAATTTAGGATTTTTAAGATGTATTATGTGTTTTTAAATTATTATGTATATTATGTTTTAATATGGCTAGGTTTTGCCTTGCCTCTGTAAGCCGCCCTGAGCCCATTGGGGAGGGCGGGGTATAAATGTGAAAAATAAATAAAAATAAATAAATGAGTGGGAACAGAGCTGTGCAGAAGTCCCCCAAGGCTGATTTCTGGGAAAATATAGTCTCTGAGCTAGCTAACAAGACACAGCACCAGGAAAACATCTGAGCTTTGGAAACTAGGAAACTCTGCAATCCCTGAGCTTGTTTGGTTAAACGTAGAGAAGCATCCTGACCCAAAGTAGCTAAGGTTGCCAGGTTCCTTTGGGCTGCTGGTGGGGGATGGGGGGCTGAGCTTACTAGGAGCTGGGAGCTGCATTGCACATATCAGCAACAGTGCCCATGTGACTTCCAATGGGACCCAGACGTGACGTAGGCACATCAAGGATGTCGGGGTGACACACTATTTTTTTGGGCAAAAGTTGTGTGGTAGAATCAGATTTTACCATAGAGTTTCTGCCCCAAAACCAGAGTGTTGCTCCAACGTCCCCGACATGCCTACATCACTTCTGGGTTGTGCTGAAGTCATGTAGGCATGTCACTGAAATGTCAGGTGTTCCTCATTTGGGGGGTAATTCCCCCCCCCACCAGCCTGCTGATTGGCAGTGGGGCCTGGCAGCAGGGGACCCCCACCCTACTGGGTGTGTGTGTGTCTATAAATGTCCTTTTGCTCAGACCCATGAGAGCCCAGCAGGTGCGTAGCCAGGATTTTTTCCCCTTTGGGGGGGCATTTAAATAAGCCGGGGGCCATGCATATCTTAAGAGCACTTTCCCACGAATAAGCCCCATTGAATAAAATGGGACTTACTTCTGAGTAGACCCACTTAAGATTGCTCTCTGCAAACATTCTTATTTTCTTATTCCCCCCCAGATGAAAACAGTACTTTTGCAGGTACCTTCCTTGCCCCCCCCCCATGAGTACACTGCACTGCAGCCTACTGGATTCCAGCAAGCAGAGAGGAGAGATCGG
>NW_015174868.1:135497-139160 GCF_001447785.1 Gekko japonicus | reverse complement strand
TTCCCTCCTTCTTTCCTTCTCTTTCTTTCCCTCTTTCCTTCTCTCTTTTTATCCCCTCTTTCCTTCCTTCTTTCCTTCTCTTTCTTTCCCTCTTTCTTTCCCTCTTTCCTTCTCTCCACTCTCTCTTTCTTTCCTTCCCTCTTTCCTCCTTCTGCGGCCCAACTCTAGTGAGGCCGGCTGGGGAAGGGAAGGGGAGGCTTTTGAAGATGCCTCCCCCCCCCTTTGCTTCCCCTTCTGACATCACTTCTGGTGATCTCAGGGTGTGTGGCATATGCTAATGAGCTCCTGCAGCTCTTTTTCTACGAAATGACCCCTGCAAATTTCTGTCTGCATTTCATACCGCATCTACTCTCCTATTGTTTCATCTCAGCATCATCTGTCGGCATAATTTTATTGCCATTTAGTAGTGACCCTGAGGTCATTACGGCATCTCACCACCATTTTAAAGTGGTACAACTGCTCCTTCCCACTGTCAAGCCGCTGTGAGCAAAAAGCAGACAACTGGAGCTGAATCCCCCCCGCCCATATTTTCTAAGGAGAGACACAAATTGTCAAGAAGGAAACAAGTTAGCTGAAAATCCAGTCATCTGTGTTTAAAAGCAGCCAGCCAGGGAACATTTTTCTGGGATCATATTGGGGTGGTGGTGGAAGCACACCCACCCCTGAACCATTTGTTATTTCCTGGGGCGTTCTCCAGAATGCCCTGCCTGGCAACCGCTGTGCGTTTTGTGTTTTTTACCCAGCTTGTTCCATCTTTCCTGCCCCCCCTGCCTCCCCATGGCACCCCCTTTTACTTTTTGTGTGTGTGTGGGGGGGTCGCAGGTGCCATTTCCTCCCCGCAGTGGAGTGCCCTGCCAGTGCCCCTGGGAGGCTGCTCCTCCCCCCTCTCTCTTGCGCTCTCCCTAAACAACTTGCATCCTGATGCACACCGAGGAGAGTTTTGTACTGAGCCAAATGGGAAGCCGGCACCACAGCAGCATGGAACAACTTTACAGAGCACATGCAGATGGGGCCAAAGAGAGAGAGGCGAGAGGCAAGGATTATTCCAGGCAGGGCAGGGCGACAGCTCAGCATCGCACCAATTAAAAGGACATGAGAGGTGAGAGGCTATGTGGGAATGAAAGATGGGGCTGGCCGGCAAGGTCAGGGCGGGGCTACGGTGCAGTGCGGCCGCAGCACAAAAAATGAAAGAAGTTTTGAACTGGCTGGATGGGAAGTCAGGAGGCCTGGGTGATAAGTCGGGGGGGGGCAGTCCCAAGATGCCCCACGGTAGCTACAGGCCTGGAGCTCAGGCTGCCTAGTTCCCTCAGCGCCATAACATTTGAGGGCATTGGCCAGCTCTGAGGTATGGTGACTGTCTAGGACACGGGGGAAAAATAGGCTTGGCCGAAAGCAGAGATATGCTTTCCGTTTGGGTTTGATTTTCTTAGATGTTCAAAGAGAAGTTCTTCCTCGCTGAATATCATTTCCGCGCACCTGCAGTGCAGCCCAGACATGCCGAATTTCATGTTAGATCCTGAGCTAGGAAAGGACTTTTATGGGGGGAAAGATGTTCAATTTGTAATACATCTGAGCATTACAAGTCGGAGGAATTGGTATTCTGAACCATTTAAATATGGATGTTGATATCACTAATAAGAGACCAGCGGAATCCATCTTTCTGATTACTGGTTTTGGCTGCAGGGTTATAGCTCTCATCCCTAAACCCATGCCTGGTTGCCTGTATTGCCTGTTTGGAAGAACTCCACCCATGAGGTTTATGGATGAAGAGGAAAAAAATCGAAATTGTGTCCTTTTAATAACAGAGGTTGAAACTACAGGCATATAAATGTAACCCCAAGTCATCAAAAAAAAGTAGGGGGTGGGAAGAACAGGCAGAAAAGCATTCTGGCCAGCTTTGTATCTGTCTGTTCTCAGTTCATTAAATTTGTAATATTGGAGGCTTATGCCCTCTTTTCAGGTCAGCTCCCGAGGAGTGTGAAAATGCCAAGCTGATGACAAGTTGAACAGGGCTGACAGAATGCACTGCCAATGGTGGCTGCAGATGAAAATTTGCAAACGAGTCTAATGTGACCAAGCGAGGTCGCGCTCAGAGAGACAGGATTTGCAGGTGTTCTGCACAAAGCCTGAACCCCAGTTTGGACCACAGCGGTAGTGAGACCTGCTGACGGCCAGATGAGAAACCATCCACTAGGGCTGCAAATCATGATGGCTGTCAAACGCAGCAGCAACATCTTTTTGCAGATGAACATCAGGACGTGGTGAATTATTTATAATGGCTTCAATTCAAGAATCTCCACTGGAAAAAAAAGTGTGTGTGTATGTGTGTGTGCGTGGGAGAGAGGATTTCTTTTTTAAACTTTTATTTTTGAGATTTATACAAAACTTGTTCGATACAAACATGTATTTCCATAAGTTAAGATATACACACAAATAGGGACACAAATCAAACCCAATAAGCCAAACATAATTAACAGTCAAGGGAGTCCCTTGAAACTTTCCCATAGCATCATAAGCCAAACAAACCAAACTAATATTGTACCTCTAAAGTTCAAAAAATTGCCAACTGACTATAAAGCAAGTTCACGGGAATCACATTTTGATCAGCCATATATTGTAAGGCCGGATACCAAGTTGCAACAATTTTTTTTGGCCCCCCCGGAGGGGATTTTTTTTTGCATTTTTCAATAGACTACAAACTACAACGAAAAATTAGGAAGGGGTAGCTACATCTAGGGAGAAAGGAAAGAAAACCACTAATAACTAAAACCCCAAGAATAGGAGATCATAACAACAGCTTATATAAATGTCAATTGCTAGTATTACTTTGAACATAGTAGGTTATGCTAAATTATTTATCTTTTCATCCATTGATTTAACAGTTTATGAGAACCCCAAGAGCATCCAATAATAAAACCAAAATTTTAAGGCACATTTCAGAGTCCTTCAGCCTTCATTTTGTTTTATCTTTTCTCATCCACAATTGATATGCACTTTGGGGGCAGCTGCCCCTTTATCGGAAGCAGAGTCCTCATCGGAAGACACCAATTCGCCACTGGATTTGCTGTCATCTTCTTCCTTAGCAACCTCATCTGTCACTCCCAACTGCAATCTCAGGAACTCACATGCTTTAAAGACAGAGTCAATCTTTTCTTTTTTATCGTGTAGTTTGAAAATGATGCCTTCTGGAATTAACCATCTGTAGGCAATGCTATTTGTTTGTAGAAGAAGGATTAAGTCTTTATATTTCTTTCTCTTTTGCCTTATTTCAAATGGGATGTCTTTTAGAATCCTGATGATGTTGTCCCCGATTTTCAAGGGTGTTCTTTAAAACATCTGAGCTGAGAACTACTGTCAGTTCTAGCCCCATGCTGGTGTGAGCTACCAGCCTTGTCCCCAGCTTGCCGTCCACCCAGCGGTTCGAAAGCTTCGGCGAGTAGATAAAACGGGTACCACTCCTTAGAGAGGGTGAGCACACTAAACCCCCCGGTGGGGGAGGTGTTAGCTGGCGAACGGAAGGTCCAGCGCGTGAGATCGAAAAGCCTAGAAAGAACTGTTTGGCATCAAGAAAGCCTGTAATGGGCCGTCCGGCCAGGCAGTGGCAGTGCCGCGCTGCAACTGAAGTAGTCCTGGAGAAAGCTGATGACATCAAGCCACGCCGAA
>NW_015174868.1:124416-132290 GCF_001447785.1 Gekko japonicus | reverse complement strand
GCCAGAATGTGACGCTATGCGTTGCTCTGGCAACGGGACTCCAAACAGCCCTGTTGCCAGAGCGACGCGTAGCGTCACATCCTGGCGACGGCGGTGCAACGTGTATCGCTGTCCCCCGCGGCAGGGATCCTGTGAAGACGTTCGGATCCCCCGCTGTGGCTTGGCAGCCCTAGCTGCACCCTTTCCACTG
This sequence comes from Gekko japonicus, assembly GCF_001447785.1. Lineage (NCBI taxonomy): Eukaryota > Metazoa > Chordata > Lepidosauria > Squamata > Gekkonidae > Gekko > Gekko japonicus. The sequence goes on along the minus strand of NW_015174868.1, from coordinate 132,100 downwards.
CCAGCCACAACCCCAAGGGCTAGGGTCGCCAGGTACTCATGATGCGCTGGTGGGGGTTGCAAGGGAGTGGGGTTGGGCTCCACCCCCAAACAGCGATGGCACTGCACAAAGTTGCCGACAGCTGCACCCTTTCCACTGCCAGCCACAACCCCAAGGGCTAGGGTCGCCAGGTACTCATGATGCGCTGGTGGGGGTTGCAAGGGAGTGGGGTTGGGCTCCACCCCCAAACAGCGATGGCACTGCACAAAGTTGCCGACAGAATGAGGTCACATGGAAGTGACATCACCACGTCGGGGACGTCATGCAGTGATGCCCTGGTTTGAGGGTAAAACTCTAGGGTAAAATTGCCCTCAAACCATAAAGTCTTGCTCTCAAACCAGAGCGTTGCTACGTGACATCCCTGACACAATGACATCACTTCTGCACGATGCCAGGGCATTGGCAACATCACTGTTGAGGGTGGGGGTCCCCTTGTCAGCCAGCTGGCTACTGGCGGACAGAAGCCCCCCAAACTGGGGGATTCTCCACCTGGTCCTGGAGAACGGAAACCCTACCAAGGGCTGCAACAGCAGCGCACTAACCGTGGGCCAAAGATCTCTTTCGGAAACCGAAGGAACCACCTCCTTTGGCAGAGCACCCATTGTTAGTTGTAAACTTGGGCCTGCCTCAACCACCTCCTCCTCGTCTGAGGAGGCTCCTGCATTCCCCGGCGCCACAACAACACTTAGCTCCTGACAAGATCAGGCAATCCTGGGCTATGTCCTATGAAGATTAACATTTTAAGATGGGTTAAAATAGTATAAACCTGTCTAAAAAGGAGAAATCTTCTGTGCATTCAACCCTCCACAATGCATTTTTTTTTAAATCATGTGCCAAGAGAGGGCTAGCATAGCTCTTTGGAGGCTTAGGTGTAGTGTGGTATGGTCTTTAGAGTGCCAGACCAGAGTTTGGGAGACCCAGGTTTGAATCCCTGCTGTGCCATGGAAGCCTGCTGGGTGGCCTTGGGCCCATCACTATTTATCTGCCTTAATCTACCTCACAAGATTGTTATTGTGAGAACATAGGAACATAAGAGAAGCCAATGTTGGATCAGGCCAGTGACCCATCCAGTCCAACACTCTGTCACACAGTGGCCAAAAATACCAGGTGCCATCAGGAGGTCCAGCAGTGGGGCCAGGACACCAGAAGCCCTCCCACTGTTGCTCCCCCCAAGCACCAAGAATACAGAGCATCACTTGCCCCAGACTGAGAGTTCCTATCTATACCTGTAGGCTAATAGCCACTGATGGACTTCTGCTCCATATGCTTATCTCTCTTGAAGCCGTCCATGCTTGTAGCCGCCGCCACCTTCTGTGGCAGTGAATTCCATGGGTTAATCACTCTTTGGGTGAAGAAGGACTTCCTTTTATCCATTCTAACCCGACCGCTCAGCAATTTCATGGAGTGCCCACGAATTCTTGTATTGTGAGAAAGGGAGAAAAGTACTTCTTTCTCTGCCTGCTCTATCCCATGCATAATCTTGTAAACCTTGATGATGATAAGAACATAAGAGAAGCCAATGTTGGATCAGGCCAAAGACAGAGGATTAAGTAGTAGAGGGGGGAATGATGTGAAAAGCAGCCTTGGATTCCTGATAAGGGAGAAAAGCAGGATATTAACAACAACAATGTGTCTGCCTGGCTCTTGAATTGCCCTCGGAAAATATTTAAATGCTAAGCTTTGGTTAATTCCAGCGAAGGAGAGTTCGTGGGTATGGAGAAAACTGCTGAGAGGATCACTCTGCATCATCATCAGCATCTATTATTGCTAGAACACTTTATTAGTCCTGGGTATTTTTTCTCCATCCTTCCTCCAAGATGGTGCACATGCCTTTCTCACCCTCATTTTAGCCTAGCAACAACCCTCTGAGGTGGGTCTGGCATGACTAGGCCATAAGGTCGCTGCATTAATTTCACAGTAGCATTTGGACACACCAGTATTCTCTAAGAGACTCCTACTACTCTATGGCACTTTATTAAGTGGATAATCTTAGTTGGAATCAGTGCTCCCTCTAAGCTGAGTTAGTGTGAGCTAGCTCACAGTTTTTGAGCCTCCGGCTCACACATTTTTGTCTTAGCTCGGGAAGGAGGGCTCAAGAGCAAACTGATGTATACAGTGACCAAATCGTTCACTCACCACCGTAATGCCAGTAGCTCACAAATTAGAATTTTTGCTCACACGACTCCACAGCTTAGAGGGAGCACTGGCTGGAATCATGAGGAACATAGGGCAGACTCAAAGGTATTTAGGGCCTAAGTGGTTTTGTTTCTTTCTTTGTTTTTTTGCGTTAGGGATGCCAGCCTCTAGGTGGGACCTGGAGATGCCCCAGAATTACAGATCATCTCCAGATGACAGAGATCAGCTCCCCTGGAGAAAATGGATGCTCTGGAGGGTGGACTCTATGGCCTTTTGCCCCACTGAGGTCCCTGACCTCCCCAGGCTCTGCCCCCAAATCTCTATGAATTTCCCAATCTGGATCTGGCAGCCCTCCCCAGTCTACACTGGTAGAATCACACAGAATTGGAAGGGTCCATCGAGGCCATCTAGTCCACCCCCTGCTCGATGCAGGATCAGCCTAGAGCATCCCTGACAAGGGTTTGTCCAGTCGCTGCTTAAAGACTGCCCGTGAGGGGGAGCGCACCACCTCCCTAGGCAGCTGATCCCACTGTGGCACAACTCTGACTGTCAAAAAGCTTTTTCCTTCCCGTCCTTAGTTTAAACCCATTCTTGCGAGTCCTATCCTTTGCTGCCAAGAGGAAGAGCTCCCTGCCTTCCTCTGACAGCCATTCACATACTTCAAGAGAGCCATCCTGTCCCCCCTCAACGTCCTCTTCTCCAGACTGAACATTCCCAAGTCCCTCAGCCTTTCCTCATACGGCTTGGTGTAATGTAATGAGGTGTAATGCCAGGGGTGTGGCTTAATATGCTAATGAGTTTCTTCTGTTGGGTGTGGCCTATTATGCTAATGAGTTCCTGCTGGGCTTTTTCTGCAAAAAGAGCCCTGCTTATGCCACAAACCACCTGGAATCCTTTCTCGGTATCTATACAACTTTTATAAATTCTGAATCACCAAGAAAATGTGCTCTTGACGACTCAGCTCTTGGAGGAGGGGATGGGCCATATTTTTTTGCCTTCAGTCTGCCAAAGTAATCAGAATACCATTATACAGATTATGAAGACCTTCAGGGTTCCAGGTAGAATCTAGAACTGCCCTGTCCATATTTTAGGTCATGCACAGTAAACTGTCAAATTGTTCTAAAATGTTAGTGGGCTCCTTATAAGATTGGCTCCATTTATAAATGGCATCACTTCAAAATGGTCCTTAATCAATGGGACTTCACAATGTTTTATTAATGTCATATTGGTGGATAACATTTAATTCAGTCTAGAATGACCCTCTGCAGTTACCTAGAATTTACATTAGCGGCGCTCAATTGATAATAAATCAAGAGAACTCTTAGCTTTATGATCTTAACATTTAAGACGCTAACCTCTTTCTCTAAAACCAATTTGCTCTGTTCTGAACACTGTAAAACTTTCACATTAACCTTCCATTATATCCTTTCTCTCGGAGAGCCATTTTGCTAATTTCTTTCATCACTCTGAACTTTTCCGTGGGCTTCTGTCACAGGGGAGTGCCGGATCAATGATCACTCTGATCAGGCTTCTCTACGGTCAAGCCCTGAGCTGTATATTTACTTGGTGCCTCTGGAGTAAATCATAGACCTTTCTATCAAACCAAATGCAGACTGTGCTATGCAAAAAGAGCTCTGAATTAGCATGTTATGTGCCTACCTTCATTAAAAACCAAACCAAACAAATGAACCTGGTTATATGCAGAATATATCCTTCCCCCAACGCCATTAATTTCATAGCTGAAATGTAAAAGTACATTTACGTCTACCCTTCCTCCAAGGAACTCAGAGTGATATACAGGGCTCCTCTCCATTTTTTTCTCGTTAACAATCCTGTGAGGTAAGCTAGGTTAAGAGAGAGTAAAAAGCCCAAGGTTACCCAATGAGTTTCATGGAGGAGTAGAGATGTCAACCTGGATCTCTCAGATCCTAGTCTAACACTGTACTACACTAAGGTTCTCAACATTGCCTCAGGGGATGGTTCCAGGGGAGAGCAGAGTTTGGGGAGAATGCGATGTTAGTTCCAGGAGGCACTTTAAGCTACTTCCTCTAGTCTCTATGGTCTTAACCTCAGAGACGAGGGGAAGTCCCTGTAGTGTCTCTATGTGGAAGCCATATTTTCTTCTACTCCTCAGTTCCTTGGGGGTGAGAAATTGGAAATGAGGGCTGGTAATGCCCCGTGCTGGTGGACAGGTAAATAGGAGGTCTATACTATACTGGCTAATTCCAATATTCTGGAAGGATTTGAGCATAGGGCAACGAAATTGGTGAGGGATTTTGAGAACATGTCCTGTGAGGAGAGGTTGAAGGAGCTGGGAATCTCTACGCTGGAGAAGAGACACTTGCAAGGTGATATGATTGGCACCTTCCAATACTGAAAGGGATGCTATATGGAGGATGAGGTAGATATGTTTTTGGTCATGTTGGATGACAGGACTCAGGACTAATGGATTTAAACTACAGTAAAGGAGGTCTCAACTAGATTTGAGGAAGAACTTGGAACAGTCTCCCTTGTGAGGTGCCGGATTCTTTGTTGTTGGAAGTTTTTAAGTATCAACTGGATAGCTACTTGTTGGGGATATTAGAGTTGTGCTTCCTGCTTTGGCAGTGGGTTGGACTAGACAGTTGTGCTAATGCACATTTAAGGTAGTTGCATCAATTACTGCTGGTGATGGTGGACATGCCTGACACGCCACAGTGGTTGTGGACAATGTTCCCTCTAAGTCGTGGAGTCTTGTGAGCAGAAATTCTACTTTGTGAGCTACTGGCATTAAAATTGTGAGCGAGTGATTTGGCTACTGCATAAATTAGTTTGCTCTGGAGCCATCCTTTCTGAGCTAAGACAAAAATCTGTGAGCTGGAGGCCAAAAAACTGTGAGCTAGCTCACACTAACTCAGCTTAGAGGGAACACTGGTAGTGGAACAACAATCTTCTGTGATTCCTGTGCTGCGCGACAAAAGGTGAAGTATTAAAAAGGAGAAAAAATGTTGGCAGGCACAATTTATTAAATCTAATTTACCATGGTTTTAATGGCTGCATAAACTGGCCAAAGAATTAATCTAGCAAACGTGGGACATAAACTTAACCAGATATACAATATATATATTATTACCATAAAATGACTCTGAAATTACTTGTGCACGATAACAAGCTGACTTGTAAAAGCAAGTTAATGTTTCTCTCCTGCCAGAGACATTAGACAAATGGCAGAGAGATTATCAGTTTAGATTTCATTTAAGGGCCCTCTTCCCTTTAATGCGATTCCCCCTTTCCAGTTGATTTAACCATATCTCTGGCAAGACATTAAAAATAAATTTCACATCAACCGGGGTGGTGGTGGAATTTCCTGGTTGCTTCTGCTTTCATTCACCCCTGAAGACTTTTGTAGGTAGCCTAAATCCTTGCCTTTGTATATACTCACCACGAAAAAAAAATGATTGATTCTACTGTATTCACTTTCCTTCGTCCTCTCATTTGGAACTCCAGAGATATAAATAGTCATCCCAAATGTTTCCAACTAGCTTCCTGTGTGCGGACTGTAAAAATAGCACCCAGATTTGACTTGGATGTTGGGCTATTTGGTAATGGTGTGTTTATTATCTTAAGTGATGCCTTAGCTGTGAGGCTGTGGGGTGTTCCCCACAGATGAGGGGAATCAATGAATCCATTCTTTTGCCCTTCACACAAACTCTTAAACTGATTCATTAGAGGTACTTCCTGATCTCGAGGCAAAGAAGAAGAAATCTTTAAAGCCCTATATGGCCTGGGGCCTGCCTACCTGAGGGCCTGCCTTTCCCTGCCTGCTCCCCAGAGAGCACTGAGGTCAGGGTCTCAAAACCATTTGGCACTCCCTGGCCCACACTGGTGGAATGAGCTCCCGGAGGACATCAGGGCCCTGAGGGACCTTGTACAGTTCAGCAGAGCCTGTAAAACGGAGCTCTTCCACCAGGCCTTCGATTAGGAGCCGCTGCTAACAATAATAACCGAATGCTAACATCAACAGCCTGCCATGCTGGACACTGAAGGGGGGCATACTTTGGACCATCCTATCTAGGGTTGCCAAGTCGACTTACCTGCAAAGCGGGGAGATTCCTGGCTCCGTTGGCTCCCTGTGTGCACGCTTTGCACGCGCGCACCACAATGACGTCACCGGAAGTGACATCATTGCATCACCCACGTTGGGGGTGGGGCACCGTGACTCCAGGGAAAACCATAGAGTTTTCCCTCGATTCACAGAGTGTCCCCCCACAACGTGGCCAGCATGATGATGTCACCTCTGGGTGACATCATCACGCTGGGGACACTCTCCGGCAGGGGGTGGAGTTCCCCCCAGGGCCCAATCCACCGGCGGCAGGGAACGGGCCTCTGGGGCGGGGGTTTCCCCACCCCCTGGGGGGACTTGGCAAGCCTAATTAACTTACACCCCCAATGTGAGGTTGGGCACACTTCCTTCCATAAGTGAGACGCTGGTTCATCTTGCTCATCCTTCTTCTCAGATCTCTTTGGGTAAGTAAATGTAGCCCCATAAAATAAATTCCCTTCTCTGTCTCTATAAATTACCAGCTTTATTTTCTGAACTTGTATGTATGTTTATAGAGTGTTCTTCAGTTAATAAGTTTTGATTTTATTCTTTAATTCTCTTTAATAAAAACCATTCATTATCTGATCCACAAATCGGAAGCTCGATGTTACATAATTTTTAATGTTGAATTCTGTTATATACTGTTAGATGTATAACTAATGAGAGTAATATGATTTATTTGTAGAAATTGAGGAATGATAATGAACAATGAATTAATCATGGCATGAAATTTGAAATGAGGAGATACAACTGTATGTATAACATTTTTAATAATAATAAGCTTTTTGGTACATTGTTCAAACAATGAGATAATTACCACACATTGTATTTTTTATAAAAGGAATTTGATGTTTGGAGAAAGTTCTGACGAAACGAAGGTTCTACTCCGGAGAATCTCGTCAACATCAGGAATTGAACATCTAGGATTGAAACATTATAGACATTGTATACTGGTATAACATTCTTTGTATTTTTGTATTACTGTAAGAACATAAGTACACTTTTGTTAGAATATAAGCACATTTGCACGATTGCAGCTTTCTTGTTATTTGTTGGTGACCATAAGAGTTGCACCCCCCTCTGTATGTTGAGTATAAAAGAATTAGCAGAGTTTCTTTTTTAAAAAAACAAAACACACCCTGCAATTAGCAGGAGGAACACATTTGGCTAAAAGCACATATTCATTTAATGTTACTTCATATTCTGCCTTTCTCCCCCCCCGGGGGGGGGGGGGACGTCCAAGGGGCTCTATGTTTTTGTGTCCTGGTCTCAATCAGAAACATGTTCCACCAGACTGGAGCCAGGCCTGAGAAAGCACTGGCCCTGGTTGAGGCTAGGCGGGCATATTTTGGGCCAGGGACAACATACATGAAAAGTTAGCATGAACATTGCATTTTCATGTTATTTTAAGCTGAAAGTTCCCCCATC
>NW_015174868.1:124225-124370 GCF_001447785.1 Gekko japonicus | reverse complement strand
GGGGCAAAATGTGCTCCTTTCATTGATTCCTATGTGGCTGCCAGGCTGCTGCCTCCTTGCACCCCCCACCCCCTGATTGGTCAGCAGCAGAGCTCAATGTTCTGAGGTTTAAAAAACAGTTAAAGGAGACTGCAGAGAGCTAATG
>NW_015174868.1:75008-119543 GCF_001447785.1 Gekko japonicus | reverse complement strand
TGTCGAAAGTGGCCATCGCTCGCTTCGCACGATCGCGAAACGCTTCAGTCCTCCATCTTAGCCAGACCGGAAGCCAATATATTTTTAATCCTTTTAATGTAAGCCACCCTGAGCCTACCAGGTTTGATTCCCCACGCCTCCACTCCCAGCTGCTGGATGACCTTGGGCAAGCCATAGTTTTGTCAGAGCTGTCCTTGAAAGAGCAGTTCTCAGTCAGAGCTCTCCCATCCCCACCTACCTCACAGGGTGTCTGTTGTGGGGAGGGGAAGGGAAAGGAGTTTGTAAGCCTCTCTGAGACTCCGAGTGAAGGGCAGGGTATAAATCCAGTCTCACCCTCCTCCTCCTCCTCTTCTTCTTTTTCTTCATTTAAGAAGGGTACAGGCCCTGGCCTGGATAGGCCAGGCTAACCCGTTCTTGTTAAATCACGGAAGCTAAGCAGGGTCGGCCCTGGCTAATATTTGAATGGGAGACCACTGAGGAATTCCAGGGTCATCATGACACAGAGGCTGGCAATGGCAAACCACCTCTGAATATCTCTTTCCTTCAAAACCCTACGGGGTCACCATAAGTCAGCTATGACTTGATGGCACTTTCCACCACCAAGAAGGGCACGGGCTTGTCTTTTTTGAGGGTCTGAATAGCAGTCGCAGTAGCTTCCGTATTGCGTAAAGGATTTAATTCATTTGATAATTGGTACCTGTGCTTCCCTTTTCAGAGAAAGTCTAGTGTGAAATATTCTTGAAGAACGGCCACTTGAAACGGTGACTGTACATCTCTATTAAAAACGATCAGTCCATTTTGATCGCTGAATTGGAGTCAGGAGGTTACCGAGCCTTTTGCAGGAAAGAAAGCATCAAAATCTACACCGTCTCCACTAGCTGTTGTTTGAATTCCCACTTCTTGCCGAGAACTGAGATGTCCCTCCCTTGATTAGCACATCATAAAGAGTGCATTTGTATGGAGATCAGATCTCTCTCTCTCTCTCTCTCTCTCTCATCCTTTCCAGCAAACCCCCCTCCTTTTTTTAAAAAAAAGATCAATCAAAATGATCTGTGTATAAAATAAAAATCGAGTGTGTCATTAAAAAGCAGTTTCTTTCTTTAATAGATATTGTCATCCCTGCCTTGGCAATTTTCAAACTAAAAGAAAAAAAATTCAGGGAAGTATCGACTGCAGAATTGCAACTCACTGAGAGCAATTTGAATTGATGTTCACGATGGTTGGCCTTTCATTATGCACACTCCTTTTATTCTTTGGTGCCTGGCATCCAGTGGTTCTTTAGATCTTGCACAAAACATGCTGTTTTGTTGTTCCCCAAATAAGAGAGGCAATTAATACATTTCATTTTCTAGTTGGGTTCACTATTACAGGCAACCGCTGATGTTTGTATACTTCAGACGTGAGGGGTGAGTAGCCTGGCTTCTACAGACAGCAGACTTTGTCGTTGTTTCATTATTTATTTATTTAATTTGGTTTTTATCCCGCCCTTCCTCACAAGCAGGGCTCAGGGTGGCTTACGACATATGTAAATACAGCAATTTAAAAATTAAAACATTACACAATAAAAGTCAGTTCAATATAGCATAATATGAAGTGCAAGGTGTCTCCAATGTGGTTAAATTAGTAATAAATTACCATTGTAGGTGTGCTCAGGTGGTTTGATAGTTTAATGAGTGGCAGGACTCCCAGAAGCAATCGCATAAAAGTAGTGCCTGCAAATAGCGCCGGCAGATGGAATAGGTGGATAGAGCAGGTATCTGCCACCTCAACCAAAGGCCTGGCAGAACATCTCCATTCTACAGGCCCTGTGGAACTATAATAAGTCCTCCAGGGCCCTGATCTCACTTGGGAGACTGTTCCACAGCCAGAGCCACAGCTGAAAATAATGAAGAAAGTGATGTACACAAGTTTTGCTACCACACAGATAATCTTATGCATAAGGTGGATACTCCAGGGGAAGAATGAGAACATGGATAGGGATAGGCATGAACTGCATTGTTTGCCAGGAGGTTGGTCTAAGAACTGAACCGGTTCATATTGGTTCATGACCCCTGCTTTCTGCTCCCCAATGCTTTTCGTGGGGAGCTGAAAGCAGGTGTTTAAATGGCTCCAGGCCATTTAACCCCCCGCTGTCTGCTTCCTGGCATTTTTTGCAGGGAGTTGGGAAATGCTTGGAGATTTTGGGGGATTATTAAATGGGGAGATTATTCATGTGTAAGTAAGGCATAGTTAGTGTGATAGAGAAGACTCTCTTACAGGCACATGTCTTAGAGTTAAGAAGCACATTTTCTGATTGGTCTTAAACTTAACATTTGGTTCAGATAACACTTTGTTTAAAGAGAGTTTTAAGAAAGACATGGGGAACAGGATTGAATTGACTTGGCCAATAAGAGGGAAAGGATTTTCTGAAGGTATATAGTATAGATGCTTTTAATTTTTTTTTAAACTTCAAAAAACTTTGTAAAATATAACTAGTGTTTCTGAATTGAGTGCTGCTTTCTGGTCTAAAACTAAAATTTAACAATCCCACACACAACCTACTTCTGTACGCCTACCAGAAGGTAGAGTGAGGGTGAACTTTGGTACATTCTCCCTCCAATATGCGTGTCCATATACTATCTATACTCAGGTGTGGATTTTAGTACACCAACTTTGCCTGGTTTAGTAGGATATTCCTTTTATGCTTTCTCCCCCCCCCCCCCCCCAAACTGGCACCCTTCCCAATATAAATGAGAATTATTGACATTTAATAGTACTGGAACATCATATTAAAATTATAAATTTATCTTCTTAGAAACCTACAAAGTGAGATTTCCAGGGGAGATATATTTAAAGGGACATTCTTCATATATATTACAATATCCCCTGTTGAAGGTACCACTCCCCCCCCACAGGACTAAAAATATATTTTCAGATTCGTCACATATTTAGAGGTTAGGCGTGTCACCTACGATTACCCTTCAGGGCTTACTTTTCAGCAGCAGATGTTTCAGCTGTGAAGACATGCGGCTCCCCATTTATTCTCTCCCCTTCCAAAAAAGCCTAAAAGAGGGGAAATTGCCCATACATACGGCAGCAAGAAGAATGTAACCTTTCTTTTTTTGACAGAGCTTTCAATCTTCCCTTCATGCTGAGAAGGCTACAATAGGTCTCTTTAGCAATCACATGTTTGCTTCAAACTCCTGCAGTTCATAAAATTAATTTCTTCTGGAATAGAAATGGCATGATGTGCTTGGCTGTTTGAATGGGGGGGGCCCCCTCTGCGTTCACTTTCTTAGCGGAGTAACAGATTTGTCACCTCTTAATTATGTATCTGCTACAGACAGATCTTGTGATGCGTCATCCACAAAAAGATTTTGCTATTAAAACTTACAGCTGGTTTTGATAAGGTTGCTAGGCTCCAGGTAGCGGCTCGAGAACTTCTGGGGTTATGACTGACCTCCAGGTAACAGAGATCAGTTCTCCTAGAGAAAATGGCCCATTTGGAAGGTGGACTCTATGGCATGATGCTCCACTGAAGTCCCTCTCCTCCCCCAATCCCAACTGCCTGGGCTTGCCATTTTCCCAGGGATGCGGGGGTTTGCCGGCTTTTAGGGCCCCCGACCCAAAGGCCCGGATCCAGCCAGTGGGGGGACCCCCCAAAGTGCCAGTATCGTGCCAATATGCCCGGTGCGATGATGTCACCCAGAGGTGACATCATCACTCCAGGCATATCGCTGGGGGACGCTCTAGCACTCAGCCAAAACACACTATGGTGCCATAGAGTTTCTGGCCGAATGCTAGAGCATCCCCCTGGCAATGTGCCTTGCGTGATGATGTCACTTCCATATGATGTCATCACAGTGTGCATGCTATGGACGCATGCCACAAGATCCTGGACAGGAAGCCTCGTCACCTGCCAGCAAAAGGTAGGGACCTGGCAACCCTATGTCTGCCTCAGGTTCCACCCCTGAAATCTCAAGGTATTTTCCAACCTGGAACTGGTAAGCCTAAGTTTTGTGCAGGGCTCTTTGTGTGTGATCATATTTACCACTTCTGAGTATTGACCCCTTTTGGGGAGCTCTCCCTTTTGCATAGTATAACAACAAACACCTAGTTTCTTTCAACTTCATGGCTTATTATATAACACTGAAGCTACCGGGCAGAGAATACAATGTGAGAAAGTACCCCCACTATGGTAGAGTTGGTACATAGATTGCTAGAAGTAGCAGAAATGGATAGGCTAAATGTTGTACTGCAAGGTAAAGATGAGAATATATACAACAAGAGATGCTCAAAAGTATATCTATAGTTTAAACAACACTGTGGATCTAGACTCGAAAATGTATATTGAACTATTTGATTCTTTTTATGTAACTATATAATGATAAATAAACCAATAAAAAACAAAGAAAAGAAGATACGGTACTTAACTAGAAGTGGTCCACTCTGCCCAGGACTATCCTGGCCTTAGGGTTGCCAACCCCCCCGGTTTGCCAGGGGTCCCCCGTTTTTCGGGGGGTTCTACCCCCGCCGGCGGGGGAAGCCCCACCCCCAACACCCACAGCCACCCATCTCTCTCCCTTTAAGTGTGTGGAACCCGTGTTTCCTCCCAAGCCTGATCTCCGCAAGCTTGCAGGGAAATGCCAGCTTCGTGCTCTTAAAAGGGAAATGCGGCTGCTCTTAAAGGGGAAACGCCGGCTCCTGCATTTAAAAGGGAAACGCCGGCTCCTTTAAGTGCAGGGAACTGCTGTTTCTGGAGATCTGGCGCACAGGCGGGGGTGGTGGTGGTGGATGTCCCCAACATGACGTCATCACATCAGGGATGCCCCGCCCCCTCCAGGAACGCTCCAAAAGTCCGCCACTGGGGGTGGAAGATGGACTTGGCAACCCTACCTGGCCTGGTTCTGAACAGTTTGTGTAGGCCCAACACTCCTGCAGATTTCTGGCAAAAAAGAGAAACCGTGTCCCTTTTACTCTTCTGCTGGCACCGAGGCCTTCTGGATTAGCCTGTTAAAGAGAGAGTACACACCACTCCCAAGTCAAGATCCTCATGTGCTGACCCACCTCACTTAGCTAGAGAAAGAGAGAGTGGACTCTCTGGAACAACCTAGTGGGGATCTGCAGATGGAGGGAGGAATTGGTGGAAATTGACTCAATTTTATAGATATGCTGCCTTTTAAAAAACAAAAACAAAACATTTGTTTTTATAGGGTTGCCAGCACCAGGTTGGGAAATACCTGAAGATTTGGGGGTGGAGCCTGAGGAGGGTACGGTTGATGATGGAGCTGGCAAACATAGTGGTGTTCTTCTCCACCAACAGAAGTGCCAATAGGTTGGTGCAAGCGTTGTAAAGCCGGAAGAAGAGCCCATTTTCATCCAGCCTGTAGAGGAAGGCCAGGGCCTTCCCCCAAAGCATTGTTGCTACTTTTGTAATATTAAAAATTAATAAATGGCCTTATATTTACTTTGCTAATATTTTTTGTTGTTGTTCAGTCGCACAGTCAAGTCCGACTCTTTGCGAACCTATGGACCAGATCACGCCAGGCCCTCCTGTCCTCCGGAGTTTGCTCAACTTCATGTTCGTTGCCTTGATAACACTGTCTAACCATCTCATCCTTTGCCATCCCCTTCTTCTTTGACCTTCACTCTTCCCCAGCATCAGGGTCTTCTCCAGTGAGTGCTCCCTTCTCATTTGGTGGCCAAAGTATCTGAGCTTCAGCTTCAGTAGCTGGCCTTCCAGGGAACAGTCAAGGTTGATTTCTTTTAGGACTGACTGATTTGATCTCCTTGCAGTCTAAGGGCCTCTCAAGAGTCTATGCCAGCCCCGCTGGGGGCGGGGCCATGACCATTGGAGGGAAAACCATAGATTTTTCCCTCCGATGGTCATGGCCCCACCCCCAGCGTGGCCAGCATCCTAACGTCACTTCCTGGTGACGCACACATTGGGGTGGGGTTCCCCCCGGGGCCCGATACACTGGCGGCGGGGAACGGGCCTCTGGGGCGGGGGTTTCCCTGCCCCCTGGGGGGCCTTGGCAAGCCTAAATAATAATCAATGGCTTTAAACCAGATGTCCAAAAAGGTAGGCCAGGAACAGTTTTAAGAAGAAAGGCCAAGCGAAAATCCTACATAAGCACCCAGACAGCAGGAGTCTGAAGACTTCAGTGAAATGTGCCAAAACGCTAAAAGTTACACAATAAACAAAGAAACTTTGAAATAGGGATGTTTGGCCGTAGGCCTACCTGCTATGGCCGGTTTAAAACCTTGTAGTTTATAAGTTTATGGTACAGAGTTGTTATCTGTTGCCCCAGAAGGTCGGACCAGAAATTCAATCAGAAGAGTTTTTGACTAAACATTAGGAAGAAGAAGAAGAGATTGGATTTATACCCCACCCTTCACTACCCAAAGGTGTCTCAGAGCAGCTTACAAACTCCTTTCTTTTCCCCTCCCCACAACAGACACCCTGTGAGGTAGGTGAGGCTGAGAGAGCTCTTGACAGAAACTGCTCTTTTTCAAGAACAGGTCTTATCAGAAGTACGGCTTGCCCAAGTTCATCCAGTCAGGTGCAAGTGGAGGAGTGGGGAATCAAACCCGGCTCTCCCAGATTAGAGTCCGTGCACTTAACCACAACACCAAACTGGCTCTTCCTGACAGAGCAGTTCCTCAGTGGAACAGACTTCCTCGGGAGGTGGTGGGCTCTCCTGTTTTGGAGGTCTTCAAACAAAAGCTAGATGTCCATCTGACAGCAATGCAGATTCTGTGAATTTAGGCAGATCATGAGAGGGAGGGCAGGAAGGGTTGCCTCAGTGCTCAGTTCTTGTGGCCCTTTCTTACACACCCAGGGAAATGCTGATTGCCACTTTGGGGCCAGGAAGCAATTTTCCCCCTGGCCAGTTTGGCTGGGGGTTGGACTAGATGACCCTGGAGGTCCCTTTTAACTCTATGATTCTAAGTTGCTAGGTTAAGATTTTTTATGGAGCTACTTATATTCTTATAGAAAATTCATACATGCTTTTAAAAGGTCTTCTTCTGTCTACCTCTGTAAGCTGGCTTTCTTGGGAATCACAGATAAAGGCTAAATATGTTGCTGACTCCAATGGTCTAGTGAAAGTGCTTGAAAGAAATCATCAGCTTGGCCCCGGTCACATGGGCCAGATAACGCGCGGGGGGAGGCGTGGCTTTTCGTGCTGGCGCACTTTAACGCACCAGAACGCGATCAGATGCGGTGACGGCAAATCAGGGTTTTGTTTGTAGGCGTGTGTTTCTGGCACAGTCAACATGGTGAGAGGAGTGCGCTTGAGTGATCACACGTAGGTATTCCATTGACGGCTCGTAGCAAACGATTTGCTAGTAGGCTTTTCTGGGTATTTTTTAACTCCGGATCTTCGGGCGGATGCTACGGGTCGGCGATGGGTGTGCTATGCTTGGCAGATGTGTCCTTGTGATCGCGCCCGTATACTCCGCCCGACATTTGTGCCTCTTCCGCGGCAAATCCTCCATGTGACCGGGGCCCTTGTTTAACAGAGCCAGTCAACAAGCCTGCCTTTTAATAATCTTTAAATATTGCTGGATCAAAGGGTTTAGAAATATATTTTATTGATGCAAATTGCATGAGCTGATGTCTTATAAGCTGTTAAGTGCCATAGTACAAAAGATGTCTGTTTTATGGTAATCCAAAGGGCAGAATTACCCATATAGTAATTGTAGTTTTTAAAATGAGTATGGAGCATAAAGCCCCAAGAAGGGAGGGGGCTACAGAACACAACAGAACAATAAGCTTGCGTAGAGTTGGCCATTCAGATACATTCTAATGTTACAAGCCTGAGTCTTCTAAAATGCATATTATTATGGATAGAACATCTGTGGTCAGGTATCATTGAGTCTTTGTTCCAAAATTATAATAAAGAAAGAATATTTTAGAAAGGTATGCAGACATGAGAGTGCCCTTTCATAAAGTAAGAGATTTCTTTGTTTGGCCTAAATGTACATGGAGTTTTTTCATGAGTCCATATTTCAAATGAACATCTAAAAATGTCCAAGAACACGAGTTTGCAACATTTATAAAAAAGCTGTGTTTCGCAAATGTGATGACAACTTGGGCTGTACATGCTAACCTTTTTCGCACATGTCTGAAAATCGTGGACAAAGAGATTACATGTACACATGCTCCATATCCTAAAGAAAGAAAACTCAACTGAGCATGCCTGGTCAAAGTCATAAGCGAAGTCTTGATGTCATAATTACGAGGTCGGACATTGAAATCATCAGAAGGTATAAATTATGTGATATATTGTGATTTGTTGAGTCCCTCTGCCTAAATTTTCCACTTAGGGCTAAGAGTCTCCCTTCATTCTGGAATACATGGAATCTGTTTTATTGGGTAAAGGCACACGAGGTGATGGACCGCTTTGGTAATAAACCCAACAGTCCTAAAAAGTGAGCAATGTAAAAGACTGTTCCAGATTTCAGCTCAGAACAACCCAGTGTCTTCTGTCACCAATGTTTACTTTTTCAAATGAATACTGACAAGCTCAATCAACTGATCTTCCTTCTTATCCAATTATCAGAATTTCCATGCGGAAAACTAATTTCCTGTCTTTTTCCAGTGAGGCAACAATCAGGAATCTGACCTAGAGGACTAGTTTATCGAACCATGAAAGAATGTTTAAAATTGCTTCCCTATGCAGGTTTGAATTTTAAACCGTTATCTCAAGGATTTGTTTTAACCCTTTTCAGATATTCTTTTTGTGTGTGTTTGTAATTTCCCAAACTTCACAGATGTGGTCGTCTTGATGTGAGTTGGGGTTCTGTACCAAATAAAGTAAACCAATCCCTGTATTATTTCTCTGAGAGCCAGTGTGGTGTAGTGGTTAAGAGCGGCGGACTGTAATCTGGAGAACCAGGTTTGATTCCCACTCCTTCACATGAAGACTGCTGGGAGACCTTGGGCCAGTCACAGTTCCCTCAGAACTCTTTCAGCTCACCTACCTCACAAGGTGCGTGAAGTGGGGAGAGGAAAGGAAGAGGATTGTAAGCAACTTGGAGACACATGAGGCCTGCTGGGTGACCTTGGACCAGACAAAGTTCCCTCTCTCAGCCCCACCTACCTCACAAGTAGGGTTGTCAAGTGGCACTTACCCTGCTGGCGGGGGACTCCCAATCGTATCCCATAGAAGTTTTCCCTTCTATGGCCGTGGCCCCGCCCCCAGCGTGCCCGACATCATGATGTCACTTCCCTGTGTCGTGCACGCTGGGGCGGGGTTCCCCCAGGGCCCGATTCCCCAACATCAGGGAACGGGCCTCTGGGGCAGGGGGATTTCCGCCCCCTGGGGGGACTTGGCAGCCCTACTCACAAGGTGTCTGTGTGGGGGAGGAAGGGAAGGCAATTGTAAGCCACTTTGAGACTCCATAAGGTAGAGAAAAGTGGGGTATAAAACCTTTCTCTTCTGCTTCTTCTCTTGAAAGACCATTTCCCCCCTTGCCTGTGGGCCTAACGAAAAGGCTTGTGGGCATTCAGCCAGTACGAAGTGTTATTGCTCTTGTATAGCTGACTGTTAACCCAAAGAGCTCTTTTGTAGCTGGCTGCTGTGACACTAATGGGAGGCACAGTGCTATTTTTGAAGGCTCACGCTGCTAGCTGGGCCAGGTGAGTCTGATTAGGCTCAGTCAGAAGTGTAATAGATTGAACATTTTCGCAATAAAGGGCTAACGGGAGAGGAGGTTCTGGTTACAAGGAGAAATTGCTAATCATTGTTCTTGGGGGCTAACATTCTGGAAAACGGTTCTCTCGCTTTGACCTTTAGAAATTAGAAAGAAGGCTAGTATCGGGCCTGCTTATTCAGAGAGAGGGCTGGGATGGAAATGCGATACAGCCGAAACATACCACATCAACACACCTCCTCTTATGCCAGAACAAAATCCTTTCCAGGGTGAAACAATTATTACCACCATTTATTCAGGTGTTTAATTTATGGGTTTTTTTAAAATCATGATTAAGAAAGCAATGACAAGCTCAACCGAAAATCAAATGTAATGTTGCATATTAACCATTTTTAAATATATATATTTAAAATAATAATAATCAAGCCCCGCCCCTTCTTTACCCCGCCCTCTGCTTCGATCCTCATTCCGTTTGGGAATGAGGATGAAGCAGGAGGGTAAGTAGCCGGGCCTTCTGACACACTTCCGGTGATGTCAGGGGGTGTGGCCTTCTGTCACTTCCGGTGATGTCAGGGGGCGTGGCATATGCAAATAAGTTATGCTAATGAGTTATGCTAATGAGCTCCGGCAGCTCTTTTTCTACAACAAGACCCCTGATAATAATAATGTCACCCATGCAAGAAAATGGAAATTATTGTCCCTGGTGTTTATAAACTGTGAGGGAAACACACCCCTGGGGGTAATTTCATGTGAGTAACCATGTTGGTCTGTGGTAGAAGAGCAAGATTCGAGTCCAGCAGCATCTTAGAGATGGTGGTGGTGGTGGTTAGAAGCATTTCAGAGTCAAAGCTCATTTCAGAAGGGAAATAGAAGCCCAGCAGAACATAATCAATGTCCAAGAGAACCTCTGCAGTAGAAACTGAAGGTAGGGGGCATTTTTGTAAGCCCAACCAGTGCCACTGTGGTATACAGGTGTCTATAATTGGGCCTTCCAGCTGACATTATCCTTATCTCTTTCAAGGCAATGTGGTAATTGGCTAATCGTGAGAACCGGTGCTCAGCTATGTAACTGAATGGGAAGAGGGAAGCAGGAGTGGATGTCAACATCTTCTGGAGAGTTCCCTCAAGTGAGCTTCCTGATTGGGCTTCGGAGACCACCTGATGCCAGATGGCAAAAGACTATAATTAGGCCGCAGGGCAGAGGGAAGCCACGCTAACTTGATGATTTTGCTATGCTATTACTCTTGCTATAGCATGCTACATTGTAATGGACAGTTGCGTAGAGAATGCTTCAGCCTCTAGCTTGGACTCTTGTATTCTAAGAAGGTGTTATGTATTGAGCCTAAGCCAAGCTGTTCTAGGAACGGGTTGAGCTTGCCACTTTAGAACAATAGCTTACCAGGATCCTGGAACAAACCAATAGATAAGTGTTGTACTGTAAATAGCCTATCACTGGGAGTGGGTGTGCGTTGGGTGTGGTGTGTGCATGCTTTATAAGCAGTACTCAAGCCCTGCTAGTCTGTCCTTGTAGTTTGCTGAAATCACTGAATAAACTAGAGCTGATTACTGTGATGTGTCCAGAACCCAGTATTTAATAGAAGGTGTGTCATGTAATACCAGGTATTGAACATATTAAAGTTAGCTTTCTTTGCTACCAAGCGGTGGAGACTGTACTGCATAGTAACATTCTGTCCTTTTTAAAGGCTATTCAATAAACCTTTGTACATTTTAACAAAGATCTGCTTTATTTGTGTGCATTTAACCTGGAGGACCCATGGGACTGGTTGCTGCTCACCTGCAGAAGGAGTGGTGACCCAGAGGGACCCAGGCTTGAGTTCTTGACAAGATCCCTGAGCCCTTATATCCCAGTCGGAAGGTGAGAGAGTTGTTGCAAAGAAGGGAATCAGGACGCAAAGGTACAAAGAGAATGCTTCAGCCTCTAGCTTGGACTCTTGTATTCTAAGAAGGTGTTATGTATTGAGTCTAAGCCAAGCTGTTCTAGGAACGGGTTGAGCTTGCCACTTTAGAACAATAGCTTACCAGGATCCTGGAACAAACCAATAGATAAGTGTTGTACTGTAAATAGCCTATCACTGGGAGTGGGTGTGCGTTGGGTGTGGTGTGTGCATGCTTTATAAGCAGTACTCAAGCCCTGCTAGTCTGTCCTTGTAGTTTGCTGAAATCACTGAATAAACTAGAGCTGATTACTGTGATGTGTCCAGAACCCAGTATTTAATAGAAGGTGTGTCATCTAATACCAGGTATTGAACATATTAAAGTTTGCTTTTTTGTTTTCTTTGCTACCAAGCGGTGGAGACTGTACTGCATAGTAACATTCTGTCCTTTTTAAAGGCTATTCAAATAAACCTTTATACATTTTAACAAAGGTCTGCTTTATTTGTGTGCATTTAACCTGGAGGACCCATGGGACTGGTTGCTGCTCACCTGCAGAAGGAGTGGTGACCCAGAGGGACCCAGGCTTGAGTTCTTGACAAGATCCCTGAGCCCTTATATCCCAGTCGGAAGGTGAGAGAGTTGTTGCAAAGAAGGGAATCAGGACGCAAAGGTACAATGCAAAATGTAATCACCTTGATTAGAGCAGAGGTGGAAAGTGCAGTAAATTACCATCTCAAAAGGAGGAGGAGGAGGAGGAGATTGGATTATACCCCACCCTCCACTACCCGAAGGAGTCTCAGAGCAGTTTACAATCTCCTCCCCCTCCCCACAACAGACACCCTTTGAGGTAGGTGGGGCTAAGAGAGCTCTTTTGAGAACAGCTCTGAAATATACTGGGTTCAGACGCGTAGAAGTGATCAGCTCATAGTTCATTGGTGATTCAGCAAGAGAAAGAAGACTGCAATCCCTGGCCTAAGCCAGGTATTTATGCCTGAAAAGGGTTACACCCCAAAACACCCCACTCCCAACGATAGGCTATTTACACTCCATTGTCTCCCAATTGGTTTACTCTGGTATCCTTGTCTCCCTACTGGTCCATTCTAGGATCCTGGCAATCTATTGTTATGTATCCCAAGCTCAGTCCTTTTGCAAGGGCAGTTCAGGCTCAATACATAACAAGCTCTGAAATAACTTATGACTGACACAAGTATGTGGAGGAGTGGGGAATCGAACCCGGTTCTCCCAGATTAGAGTCCGTGCTCTTAACCACTACACCAAACTGGCTCTCCTGGAAATCTTGTTGGTCTTTCAGGTGCTACTGGACTTGAAACTTACACCCCTAAAGTATCAGGTCACTTGCTAGTGATTCCAGACAAACTGGAAGTTACAAGATGTAGTTCAAGGTACTGAGAAGACAGCGGGATGCCCCTTGTAGAGGCCTACACAAACCTGCCTCAGCTCAAACGGGGAGGGGAACAGCAATAGTGACAGCTGAAGAAGCGGGAAGATTACTGTGGCGACTGCAAGAGAGGGTGGCTTGTGTCTCGAACAAGGTTTGTGCCAGCCATCTGCATGGCGGTGAACTGAGCTAGTCAAGTGGGTCTGAATCAAATAGCACTGGCAGATCTATGCTAGCGGGCAACACAGCATGAAGGCAGTATTGGGCAGAGACGTGTGTGGTGGGCTGATGCTGGGCTGAGACAGCTGCACTGAAGTATTGGCAAATGGTGAGGTAACATCACCCCTCGTTCCTGTGACTGAGGGACTGTGGGAGAGATGCTTGGAGATCCCCCTTTGCCAGCCAGAATGGCGTCGTAATGAGAGCATTGTACCAGGAGTCTAAGCTCTGTTGGCAGATCGGGGCTTGAGGTAGGCTAAACTTAGCAAGCCCCCACACAGACAGAAATGCATGTCCATTTTTACTGCCACAACAAAAAGGAAGAAAAGGCAAGAAGGAAAGTTCTACAAGCATTTTGTTTCCAGGATAAGGAAGGTGATTAACAAGTTCTCCACTAACTGGAATGGGGCAGAGCTTCACCTATGGGTGAAGAAGGTCATTCGCTCTCTTGGTCTAGTTCTACTAGAGTGAGGTCACCTTTCTAAGGTAACACAGAAAGCAGGCATGCTGCAGTGGTTAAGAGCAGCGGACTCTAATCCGGAGAAATGGGTTTGATTCCCCGTGCCTCCACATGAGACTTGATGGGTGACCTTGGGCCAGTCACCATTCTCTCAGAACTCTCTCAGCCCCATCTACCTCACAAGGTGACTGTTATGATGAGAGGAAGAGAAGGTGATTGTAAACCGCTTTGAGACACATGAGGCCTGCTGGGTGACCTTGGGCCAGTCTCCATTCTCTCAGAACTCTCTCAGCCTCACCTACCTCACAAGGTGACTGTTATGATGAGAGGAAGAGAAGGTGATTGTAAACCGCTTTGAGACACATGAGGCCTGCTGGGTGACCTTGGGCCAGTCCCAGTTCTCTCAGAACTTTCTCAGCCTCACCTACCTCACAAGGTGAATGTTATGGATAGAGGAAGGGAAGGTGATTGTGAGCCACTTTGAGACACATGAGGCCTGCTGGGTGACCTTGGGCCAGTCACAGTTCTCTCAGGACTCTCTCAGCCCCACCTACCTCACAAGGTGTCTGTTGTGGGGAGAGGAAGGGAAGGCAATTGTAAGCCGCTTTGAGACACAGGAGGCCTGCTGGGTGACCTTGGGCCTGTCATGGTTCTCTCAGAACTCTCTCAGCCCCACCTACCTCACAAGGTATCTGTTGTCGGGAGAGGAAAGGAAGGCAATTGTAAGCTGCCATGACACTTCTGAAGGTAAAGAAAAGCAGAATATAAAAACCAACCCTTCTTCTTCTCCCAGATTCAAAGCCCCACAAATCTATTGACTTTAATTTTTTGCAGACTTTAGTAAAATTATGGCCAATATTATACATTCAAAGGGCAATGGAAGCTGAATGATTTAAATTCACACAACTCTGTGCTAGGTCTATGAGCTCTGGGTGAACAGGAACAGACACAGGCTCCAATAGTCAGCTTTGTAGTTAATTAGCCGCTTTGTTTATGGTTGCTATTTAAAAATCACAACATTCATGAGTAAAAGGTAATGGAAAATTCCTACTAGTTTTTCAAACTCCAAGGGTAGCCAAGTCATGCTGGTTTGTCAATCTCAGCGAGCTGTCTCTTTTTTTATTAAGGGAGCTAGCAGTATCATTCACCAATAATATAAAGCAAAAATACAGATTTCATTTAATGTGGTCGTGAAATGCTTCAGAGTAGAATGTATGTTTGTTAACTGAAATATTAAATTAGCACTATAACGCTAGACAGACCATTCTTTCTGCTGTGTTGCTTTGTGGTTTTATGCTCTCATCCTCCACTGACCATTGTTAGCAGAGGGTGTGTATAATCCACCTGTATTGGTGGGTCTGCAGTTGTAACTTGAAGATAGTCTTGTCTTAAACTAGGGTTTCCTCCACGAATGCACCAATCATATTATCATAGATGGATCAGGATTAACCATAACACACTGCCTTTTAAAGATATTAAACCTATATACTGTGGACATGTGGGAAAGTCTTCATGAATACCTCTTCACTGATGCTTTTGTGGCAAAGGTGGAAAGAAACTTTTCTCTGCAAGACGTTAAGGATAGTGGCAGGCATTCTATTTGGTAAGTGAGCCGTAAGTCAAGTCCAAAGTATGAGACCTTTGCCATTGATGTGTAGATGCTGAGATAGAAGAAGAAGAGAAGATATTGGGTTCATGCCCTGCCCATTACTACGAGAAGGAGTCTCAGAGAGGCTTACATTCCCAATCCCCTCCCCACAACAGACACCCTGTGAGATAGGTGTGGCTAAGAGAGCCCTGAGAGAACTGTCCTTGAGCGAACAGCTCTGAAAGAACTTATGATTGACCCAAGGTCACACCAGCAGCTGCATATCAATACACATATCAATGGGGTTGATTAGAAGTAGAGGTGGAAGCAGCCAGGCATCTCTCCATCATGCCTGGACCTAGCTGTAGCTGACGACCCCTTTCCCTTGAGTGCACAACTGACATCTGTCAGTCCATCAGAGGGAGACGAAGTCTCTGGACATTTCCCCTTTGTGCTACTTCTGCTGAGAATTCCTTCCGCAAGGCAACATTCGCATTGTATAAAGTGCATTCGATTTTGGGGAGATCTTTGGGAGCTAATTTTTCTCTGAAAGTACTGTGAAAATAAACAAGCGGGGACCCCATGCTCCCCTTCCCACATTATTTTCTCTTTCCTTCTGGAAGCCCCCTTAGAGGATAAGCCCCTCCCCTCTGGGATCAAAGTTTGCTGGCCCTGCCTACGGAAGGGGGAGGTGCTTTCCCAGGAGTAAGGAGTCAAGGACCGCCCCACTGCTGGACCACCGGAGAACAATCAACCTTGTCTACAATAACAGGTAAAGAAGAAAGACAAAGAACACTTAAGGTGAAATAAAATCACTCTCATAGATATACAGATAACACTGAATCAAACCGTGAGCCTATCAAGGGCAGTACTGTCTGCTCTGCTTGACATCAGTTCTCCAGGATCTCAGGCAGAAGTCTTTCACATTAGATTGAACCCAGGATCTCCTGCATACAAAGCAGATGCTCTACACATATCCCAGGTAGATAATTTTTTATTGCTATTTCCAGTAGATTTCAGGACAGAGTTTGGGATTTTTGCATTATATTCAGTAACTACCTTCACTGGTAAAAGTCACAAGAATATTTAAGATTTGGTATGCCACTTCCTATTTCTTTAAAATGCATGTATAAAATAGCTTTGCTAAATCTCTCTCTCTTTTTTGTGCCCAAGTAACATTGTTTGATTTAAGTAGGAGTTTTTTTAAAGTCCTGATAATGGGTAGTATAGCATTTAGAACAGGGAGCTGAATTTGAATTGCACTGGGATAATTATATTTTATCTAACTGGGAAAGTTTAAGTGGAGTCTATTTTTATGGCCCATTATATGTTTGATACTGAAGTTCAAATACAGATTTGTGGAATGGATTTGGGATAAAATCCTAGATAACTAAAATGCTCTTCAGGTCACGTATTTGCCTTAAATAACTAGCAATGGCTCTGCTTCATCAAAAGTATGATTTTTTAAATTACTTTACTAGTCACAATATATTAATTATAAGAGTTTATTTAATGTATCTAATGTATTTAATGTATCTAACCCAGGAGTATATCATCATCATCTGGGGCCTTTCTTCATTTTACTTCATTCATACCCCACTTTTCTTCCCAATGGGGACTGAAAGCAGTTTACATCATTCTCCTCTCCTCCATGTTATTTTTACAATAACCCTGTGAGGGAGATTAGGCTGAGAAAGAGTGACTGGCCCAAGATAACCCAGTGAGTTTCCATGCAGAGTGAGGATTAAAACCCTCCTAGTATGACACTCTGTCCACTATGGTGTATTAGCTCTCTCTCTTCCCCTCCCCTGGCAGCCCCGCCCGGGGAAAAAGTCCAGCCGAGTTGCAAAGATTGTGCAAGTCACAAGTAGATCAGGTGAGTTGTGTGGTGGCCACTGCCATGCCCAGCCAACTCATGTAGAAGAGAAGAAGAAGAGGAGATTGGATTTATACCCCACACTTCACTACCCAAGGGAGTCTCAGAGCGGCTTACAAACTCCTTTCCCTTCCCCTCCCCACAACAGACACCCTGTGAGGTAGGTGGGGCTGAGAGAGCTCTGACAGAGACTGCTCTTTTTCAAGAACAGCTGTGCCAGAACTATGGCTTGCCCAAGGTCATCTAGCAGGTGCAAGTGGAGGAGTGGGGAATCAAACCCGGGTAAGTTGTATGGTGGCTGCTGTTGGGCCCAGGGTGAGTTGCATGGCAACTCAGTAGCCACCACTGGAGCTGGGTGAGTTGCACCAATTGCCCATGAGATTCATGTAGTGGCTCCTGTTGGATAGTAGTGAATCGCTAGGTGGCCATCAGTGAGACTGGGTGAGTCACCCAAGTCATATGGTAGTGAATCACCCAGTGGCTGCTGTTGGGCTTGGCCCTGATGAGTCCTCTCTCTTCAGAGGGGTGGACTAGGAGGCCAAAGCAACCCCTGAAAGAGCCTTGCCTCCCCTGCCTTTTAATAACAGAAACCAAGGCACTGGTATTTCTGGCCACTGTGTGATACAGAGTGTTGGACTGGATGGGCCTTTGGCCTGATCCAACACTGGCGACTCTATATGTTCTTATGTTCTTAAGTCAGCCAATATTGTGGTTGCTTAGCAACCTGTACAATGGCCACTGAGATCTCAGAAGTATTCGTTTATTAAAAGAACAAACACTGCTTCTATTGGGTTTTTCCCCTTTTTAAAAAAATATTTCATTTTTTTCTGCTTGGAGGAGTGGGGAATCAAACCCGGGTAAGTTGTATGGTGGCTGCTGTTGGGCCCAGGGTGAGTTGCATGGCAACTCAGTAGCCACCACTGGAGCTGGGTGAGTTGCACCAATTGCCCATGAGATTCATGTAGTGGCTCCTGTTGGATAGTAGTGAATCGCTAGGTGGCCATCAGTGAGACTGGGTGAGTCACCCAAGTCATATGGTAGTGAATCACCCAGTGGCTGCTGTTGGGCTTGGCCCTGATGAGTCCTCTCTCTTCAGAGGGGTGGACTAGGAGGCCAAAGCAACCCCTGAAAGAGCCTTGCCTCCCCTGCCTTTTAATAACAGAAACCAAGGCACTGGTATTTCTGGCCACTGTGTGATACAGAGTGTTGGACTGGATGGGCCTTTGGCCTGATCCAACACTGGCGACTCTATATGTTCTTATGTTCTTAAGTCAGCCAATATTGTGGTTGCTTAGCAACCTCTACAATGGCCACTGAGATCTCAGAGGCATTTGTTTATTAAAAGAACAAGCACTGCTTCTATTGGGGTTTTTTCCTTTTTTTTTTTTTTAAGATTTCAATTTTTTTCTGCAAACTTTTCTTGAGTTTGTAAAAAGATCTGTTGTCTGGTTCATGTCCCTAATCTGTAGATGTAGGGACCCAAATCTAGGGCCATGTTGAGAATTAGATATAAAAAGCAGGAGACCCATGTGACTTATGGGCAGGGAATGCCATCATCTACTCCCCAGGCGAGTTGTGGAATGTTAGCTTCTCAATGTATATGCCCCAAGAAACCTCTTAACCAGGTTTATAACATATAAGTAGGGCACTCTGCTAGAACTAAGTTACACACCAGACCCAGCAACCCTTCTGGCCTACTATATTTGTACAGTACACCTAGTTCCTCTGTCAGGGGAACTTAACCAAAGATCTGATATCTCGAGACTTAGAGCTGTAATTCAAACTTCTGTTAGACTAACCTTTCTCCCTCCACCCTCAAAACCTAATTCCTGACTCCTCCTGTCAGATCTCAAATCCTTCCCAGTATGCGGCTTCTATTGGATGGGTCCGGGAAATGTTCAATTGGCTCCTGTCTCTTTGGGGTACATTGCTGTGCTCTACCTGTCATGGCAGGTTAAACTGAAAGAAAGTGACTAGCCCAAGGTCACCCAGTAAGGCTTTATTTGTTTATTTATTTGATTTGACTTATATCCCGCCCTTCCCGCATAGCAGGCTCAGGGCGGGTTCCATAATACCACGTCAACAATCACATGAATATGCAGTAACAGTTAAAACCAATTAAAATCCATCAGAATTAAAATACAACTTGTAATTTCCGGTACTCCTAACCAGAGCCCCAACAGATGAGGTCTACCACAAGTAGCTGCATGGAGCAGAGGTCCATCAGTGGCTATTAGCCACAAAGTATAGATAGGCACTCTCAGTCTGGGGCAAGGGATGCTCTGTATTCTTGGTGCTTGGGGGGGAGACAACAGTGGGAGGGCTTCTAGTGTCCGGGCCCCACTGGTGGACCTCCTGATGGCACCTGGTATTTTTGGCCACTGTGTGACAGACTGTTGGACTGGATGGGCCATTGGCCTGATCCAACACTGGACTCTCTTGTGTTCTCTTATGTTCAGATGGTTACTCAGATCTGGGTCATTGGAGGGCAGGCCCAGTAAGGTGTGAATGCCTACCGCCTCTGCTAAAAGCCTGGCAAGTGAGAATTTGTTTCTCCCCAAGTCCTAGTGCTGCCCTCTAACCACTACACTGCACTGGCTCACCAAAGGTTTCTTTAGATTTACTAATTTGCTTCTAAGGCCCGTGCCACACGAGGGAAGAAGGGACGGCCAAAGTGCGGCTTTTAAAAAGCCGCACCTAAATAGGAACGCAGCGGCGGGATCATACAGATCCCCTGAGCCGCTGTGCATTTGCTCCCCGGCACGATCAGATGGCGGAGAGACTGGGAGAAAGGCACGGGAGTCTGCTGAACTCCAACATGCGCAGTTCGGCAAGGAGCCGGGGATGCGCCGGCGAAAGAACGTGCCGGCGACCCCACGGCCAGCGTTGCTGCGGCCTTTTGAAAAGAACCACCTCGGTAGGTGGTTCTTTTTTGGTGTGGATCATCGCTGGAAGGGCCGGATCGGGGACGGACACGGTACGCTTCCCAGATGTTGCAGTGGGATCGCGCCTGTTTGCTCCGCCCCCATTCCGTCCCTCTCCCGGCCCTAATCCTCTCATGTGGACAGGGCCTAAGTGTAGAGAAGGCATTTAAAGTACTGAGGGCCAGTTGTCCGATCAGCTCAAATGCCACAATGATGATGTTAGCTACGGCCTGACTATTCAGTCCTTGGAGAGCTGATTAAAAAAGACTTTTTAAAAGGTTCCCTCAAGCTTATTCCCATTGCTGCCCTTTGGAGTATTATAAGAATAATTAGGCTTTGAGTCCTCAAGAGATACCTAAGCTATAAATGATGATATTTCTGCTTCCTCTCTTGTCAGTAAACAGTGCTCTCTCCACACTACAACGGTTCCTCCTAACTAGCGCACATGTTCCGTTCCTGCTACTGAGGATGGGGAAGATACTTAAAATTTTAAGGAGCGCTGCCCTTATAAGTGCTCTACCTCTTGCAGCAAATTGCTTTCCATTTCAGACCTGTTGCTCTGTTAGTTGAATCATTGATTCATAACTTAATTTTACTAGTAATTTATTGCACTCTGTTTCATGGTACATCCCTCAGCCACCCAGTGTAAAATGAATTTGGAGATATTCATATACTTTTGAATTATAAGAATTCAGCTGCTGGAATTGAACGGAATTGTCTAATTGCATTCATTAGACTGGACTCACACTTTGATCTGCTGCTTCAGACCAACACTGCTGCCCACCTGAATTTTGCAGTCATTACTGTTTACTTTCTCATTGCATTTGGCTACCGTATGTCTTGCTGAGCCTCTTGCTAAGGGTGAAAGAGGAGAGTGCAAAAGTTGGCTTGAAACTCAACATAAAAAAAACACTAAGATCATGGCATCTGGCCCCATCACTCCTTGGCAAATAGAAGGGGAAGTCGTGGAAGCAGTGACAGAATTCATGTCGACTCAACTGTGCGACTGAACAACAACAACAACAAAGCATATGTCACTCTGAATTTCTAAGAATAATAACAATAATATTTTCTTTCTGTTATACATAAGCAGTTAAGTGGAACAATTAATTCCATGTTCTAGGCCTTGAGATCCAAACATGGCTTCATAGTTGACCATTGCACCCACGGTCAGTGGTTTTTCTGTTCTGCATGTATTTTGCACCTTCTAGTGCTCTTGAGAGTCCCCTGGACTGCAAGGAGATCAAATCAGTCCTAAAAGAAATCAACCCTGACTGTCCCCTGGAAGGCCAGATACTGAAACTGAAGCTCAAATACTTTGGCCACCAAATGAGAAGGGAGCACTCACTGGAAAAGAACCTGATGCTGGGAAAGATGGAAGGTCAAAGAAGAAGGGGATGGCAAAGGATGAGATGGTTAGACAGTGTTATCGAGGCAACGAACATGAAGTTGAGCAAACTCCAGAGGATGACGGAAGACAGGGGGGCCTGGCATGATGTGGTCCATGGGGTCACGAAGAGTCAGACTGTGCGACTGAACAACAACAGTGCTAGTAAAGTGGCTGGGCTACTCAGTCTGCTGATGTCTCTGAACAAAGTTTCAGTCCAGGGGCACCTTTCAGACCAACAAAGTTTTATTCAAAGTATATGATTTCGTGTGCATGCAGTTTGGTATAGTGGTTAAGAGCGTGGACTCTAATCTGGGAGAACCAGGTTTGATTCCCCACTCCTCCACTTGCAGCTGCTGGATGACCTTGGGCAAGCCATAGTTCTGGCAGAGCTGTTCTCTCAAGGGCAGTTCTGGAAAGAGCTCTCTCAGCCCCACCTACCTCACATAGGCTTACCAAATTCCGGCGGGGAAATTGTATTTCCTGGCAGGAGCCTCGCCGCGGGGACAGCTGCACATGCTGCACCCGCCGTCGCCAGGATGTGACGCTCCGCGGAATTTGGTAAGCCTAACCTCACAGGGTGTCTGTTGTGGGGAGAGGAAGGAAAAGGAGATTGTAAGGCACTCTGAGACTCCAAGTGAAACAACAACAACAACTACGACTACTACTTCATCTTCATCATATTCTGTGAGTGACAGAGGCATGAGATGGTCATGGCTGTCTTAGAGATGAGAAGGGTAGCAATGTGTCACAGCCTGACCTCGTAACCCTGAACCTGAGGCAGAGAGGTTGTAGAGGGTATTAGGCTCTCTGCGTGAGTGGAGAAGGGGTGCCACAATGGGTCTGAAAATTAATTAGAATGAAGCAGTTTGCAGACATTGCACTGTCATTCTAAGCAGAATTACACCCTTTCTAAGTCTATTGAGTTCAGTGGATTTAGAAGGGTGTAACTCTATTTAGAAAGGCCCTGTAAATTGCTTAATGCAATACTAAGTAGGTGCTGGTTCTAACAACAGAGCAGTCTAGTTATGTGTCTACGGCAGACATTACAACATAGGTGCAGCTGCTGAGGGGAAAAAAGCTTCTCCACATCTTCTCCTTCTCCTCTTTCCTTCGTAACATCAAGAAATGAAAAATGTATGATGGTGACATCAGTGCACCATGAGTTTCTCTGCCCCACTCCATATAATTGGCTACTGCTAGAGGGGGTTGGGGAAAGTCACAACATGATAGCATCCTGTCATATGTGTCCCTTCACTAGACATTACAGAGAAGAGAAAGGGAGAAGATGCACGGTTGTGGGTAGTAACCATAGACACATGCCATAATGACTCGTTCCTCTCTAATTTGGTTTGTCCAGAAAACAGACAGTTCCTCGGAACACTAGGCACTGCTCTGTTGTGGACACCAGAATGGCACTCAGAGCCATCCAGCATGAGATCTGCACTGAAAAGGGGCCCTTTCCACAACTACTTTCAGTGATATGAAAAAAATACCCACCCTTTCAGCAGTAGCTGTGATAGAGCTGATCCATAAAAAGTCGAATGGGCTCGGCTGGGATCATCCATGTGCTTATATGAGAGCCAGTCTGGTGAAGTGGATAAGGGCACAGATTCTAATCTGCGAGAACCGGGTTTGATTCCCCACTCCTCCACATGCAGCTGCTGGTGTGACCTTGGGTCAGTCACAAGTTCTTTCAGAGCTGTTCTGTCAAGAGCATTCCTCAAAAGAGCTCTCTCAGCCCCACCTACCTCACAGGGTGTCTGTTGTGCGGAGGGGAAGGGAAAGGAGATTGTAAGCCGCTCTGAGACTCCTTTGGGTAGTGAAGTGCAGGGTATAAATCCAATATCTTTGTCTCTTCTTATTATTGTATGTGGAGGTGGGGGGGGGGAGAGGAATGAGCCAAGAACTATAAGAGAAGGATGTCAAAAGAACAGTAGGTGAGGGAAATAATAGCAGCAAACAGGATTGACAAAAAGTGAATATGTGTTCAGCTTCAGGGAGTTTGGGCAATATTCCTCTCCTACTAAAGAACTAATTTTGACCTCAAAATAGAAATGGGCAAAATTTTTGCAAATTAAGTCCCATATAAGCAGAATGTTCATTTTAATGGGGTTAACTTGTGTAAACCCAGTTTCTCCCACCAACCCTGGATGAGGGAAGGAATTACTGAGGGCGGGGGGGGGGAATTCTGGGTGGGAAAATGGAAGAAGACGCAGAGTGTGATGCCTTCAGCCCACTATCTTCCACAGCTCCAAGCTCAGAAGGAATGACCAATTCACAAAATAAAGGAAAACACAATTTCAGAACAAACCTACAGACTCATATATATATTACTCTTCACCAGGGGTCATTTCGTAGAAAAAGAGGTGCAGGAGCTCATTAGCATAACTCATTAGCATAACTTATTTGCATATTCCACACCCCCTGACATCACCGGAAGTGTGTCAGAAAGCAACACCCACCGCTCAGGATCCAGTGGACTCTTTTGGATTGCTAGCTATTGGGGGGGGGGAACGTACAGATCTGCACTCGCAGAGGAGGGAGAGCTTGTACCTGAATAACACTTGGTTTTAAAGGTGGCACTGGACTGTTTTGGACCAAGGGCCAGGTGGGGGGCTCTGCAACTTACCTGGTTGCTTCTTGCTCTGACTAAGGGCTGCTGGGAGCAGGGGGTGGGGCTTGTTGCATGTCCCCGCCAATGTTCCCTCTAAGCCGTTGAGTCTTGTGTGCAAAAATTCTACTTTGTGAGCTACTGGCATTAAAGTTGTGAGCGAGCGATTTGGCTACTGCATAAATTACTTTGCTCTGGAGCCATCCTTCCTGAGCTAAGACAAAAATGTGTGAGCCGGAGGCTAAAACACTGTGAGCTAACTCAGCTTAGAGGGAACACTGGTCCCCGCCCCCAGGGCTCTTTACTGCCGGAGCTCCGCTGCTGTGTGCTCCTGCAGGAAATGACCCCTGCTCTTCACAAGTAAAACATAGAACAGGTGGGCAGGGTTCTGTCTCAACACATCACAATCCTCCGTGGCTGGCTAGAGGAGGCTGGCATACAATCAATGTGTGTTGGTGAGTGGTTAATAGAGCTAAATGTAGATATTTAGAAGGATAGATAATGTGCTGAAGTTACTGTGTGGGCCTATGAATAGCAGCCTAGATTTTCAGGGGATGATTGATACTTTCCCCTCTCCCCCATTTTTGACTCACACAGACCCCCCCTGCTACAGCTCTTGGGATTCTTGGTGCTGCCATAGATCTCCAGAGGCTGTGGAGGTCTCTTAGGTTCCTCACCAGGCTACTTGGCTCTCTCCCTGGGACACTCCTCCTCAGAAATAAGAACATAAGAGAAGCCGTGTTGGATCAGGCCAATGGCCCATCTAGTCCAACTCTCTGTGGATGTGGTCAGATGGCGTGCTGGGAGCAGTTTAAATTGTTCTGGCCCTGATCCGGTTTTTTTAAACCTGGAGAATCGCGATCACACTCAGCTCCTTGCTCCGGATCGCTGTACAGCCACATCATTCCCCGCCATCCACATGCGTCGGTGTTGTTTCTCTCTCTCTCTGTGTTTGGGCATGCACACAGGCAGCCATCTGTAAAACTAAAATGTTCGCGCATGCGCAGAACAGCGTTTTCCTCTTTCACCCGACTGCTGTAACACTTCCCTTTAAACTTTAAAGGAACACTTCCCTTTAAACGTTTACCCCGAAAATGGCCTCTGTGAGATCCCAAACTCATCTAAATGCTAAACTTAGGAACCGTGTAGACATTGTTTTAATAACGTGGTGGTGGAGCTCCGCCTATGCGCACACCGCCAATGCTTAAAAAAAAGGCGGGCAAAAAGCGGAAGCCTCAGACAGCTTTCGAGCGGGGAGGGGGTTTAAACCGGAAGGGGCTCGACATCGGAGGAGCGATCACACAGGGGAAAAATGCGGCTGGAACCAGAGAATCAGGAAAACACCACTTGGGGACCTGGTATCAAAATACTCCGGGTTAAAGTGGTTTTGACCCAGAAAGCGACGGCTGGGGACGGGAGGCAGATGTTGACTGTGTGATCGTGCAGATAAACTCTATTTCTGAACTGGCACGACACCAGATCAAATGGCGCGTCTGACCGCACCCTGTGTGACACAGTGGCCAAAGCCCAGATGCCATCAGGAGGTCCACCAGCAGGTCCAGAACTCCAGAAGCCCTCCTGCTGTTGTTTCCCCAAGGCTGCGATCACACATGCCTATAGGTCCGACATAGGTGTGAATGTCTGATGGATCTGAAGGGAGCGATCAGACAGCAACATCTGGGAAGCATCCGTTGTCGGAAATCTGTGCTGCTCCGCCGCAGAAGTGGAGTTAAGAGACACCGGGGAAAGTCCGGTAGTAAATAGGTTCTAATGGGCCACGGATGGACTTTCCCCTGCCTGATTGCTCAAGCAAGTTCTCAAGCCATTGGGATGGTCTGATCAGGCCAACCCAGCTCAGTGCCGTTTCTCCACCCCCACCCTTTGTAGTATGTGCATCATTCCATACTCCATAAGGGGCCCTCAGTGCGAAGGTGCAATTCCTCATTTATGCACATGGGAAACAAATGGCAAAAAAAGGACTCACCCGCAGTTGCGTCTGATCACACAGTGACAGGCTGTGCCCGCAGCCAAAAAAGGAGGTGTGATCTCGCAATTGCATGTCAAATTCCTCCGGAGGAAATAGCCTCACGTCCCCTCCACTTCAACGGGCACATGTGACCGCAGCCCAAACAATCTTTCATCACCTCATATGTCCCCAGCAGCTGTGTTCAGGGACAAATGTTTTCCCTCACAAACTCCACAAGGGGGACAAATCCAAAGGGCTACATTTATAAGATGTTGATATGCCCCTTTCCACTTACACAGAGTGCCTACCACACTCTACACCTTTCTCTTTCGGGTTCAGGGTTACAAGTAGGTCAGGCCATCACGTGTCACTACCGTTCTCATCTCTTTTAAAATCTCTAGAGAGCCATGACCATTTCACCTCTCAGGTCCTCCCTCCCATCCACAGAGACATCAGCAGACAGGGCACCCCAGCTCCCTTTAGTAAAAGGTTCTCTCTCAAACACTTCACAGAGCTGTCGGGGTTGGGGGCTCAAACAGTGTTCCATTCACACAATGCCGCCATTTATTCATATCATAAAACATATATAGACCATAGGGTTGCCAAATCGTTCTTACCTCGCAGTGGGGGGCTCCCGGTCGGCGTCCTTAGCGCACGCGTGCCGCCGCGGAATCGGGCCCCGGGGTGCATGTCAGCCGGATGTGACGTGATGACGCCGGGCACGCTGGGGGCGGGGCCACAGCCATTTGAGGGGGGAATCCACCCCCCGAGGGGATTTGGCAGCCCTAATAGACCAAGATCTTCACTGGGATGTGTGTGTGTGTTTATTTTCTTGAAACACACAGCCCACAGGGTTAAATAAAGAAGGTGTTAACTTTTATTTATGGCTTGAAGAAAGTAAGGTAGAGGTTACTCTAATCTGGAGAACTGGGTTTGATTCTCCACTCCTCCACATGAAGCCAGCTGGGTGACCTTGGGTCAGTCAACATCTCAGAGCTCTCTCAGCCCCCACCTACCTCATAGGGTGTTGGTTGTGGGGAGAGGAAGGGAAGGTGATGGTAAGTGACTCCGAGACTCCTTTGGGTAGTAAAGGGTGGGGTATAAAACCAACTCTTTCTCCTCCTCTTTCCTGATGGCACCTGGCATTTTTGGCCACTGTGTGACAGAGTGTTGGACTGGGGCCCCGGTCACACGAGTGGTTTTGGGCCGGGAGAGGGACGGATCAGGGGCGGAGCAAACGGGCATGATCCCACAGCAACATCTGGGAAGCATGCTGCGCCCGTTCCCGATCCGCCCCTTCCGTCCAAACCCCGCAGCAAAAAAGAACCACCTACCTAGGTGGTTCTTTCCAAAAGGCCGCATCAATGCCGGCCGTGGGATTTGCCGGAGCGTCCTTCTGCCGGTGCATCCCCGGCCCTCGGCCGAACTGCGCATGCTTGCACATACGCAGTTCGGCAGCCTCCCCCTCCCGATCATCTCTTCCTCCCCGGCATCTGATTGTGCCGGGGAGCAACGCACCACGGCTCAGGGGATCCGTGGGATCCCGCTGCGGCGTCTCTATTTTGGTGCGGCTTTTAAAAGCCACACTTTGGCCGGTCTTTTTCCTGCCATGTGGCAGGGACCTGGATGGGCCATTGGCCTGATCCAACATTGGCTTCACTTATGTTTTTACATTCTCCTTTGAAATTTCTCGGTTGGATCAGCTGAGAAATTCCCAAGGTGTCTATGTCAGAACGCTCCCTTTCAGTCTAGAGAACAGCCATAATGGAGCCAGGTGCTGTCACAGGAATACCAGTCAAGATTCTATATGGGAGAAGAAGAGTGTGCTATCAAGTCATCTCCAGGGGATTCCAGGCAAGAGGTGAAGAGAGGTGGTTTGCCATTGCCTTCTGCATGGCAATCCCAGTCTTCCTTGGTGGTCTCCCATCCAAGTATTGACCACAGCCAGCCCCACTCAGCTTCCAAGTTCTGATGAGCCCAAGTATGCTGGGCTATTGGGCCCGTCTCAAAAATAAATGTACAAATCAGTCCAAAGGAGCAGAACCAAAGGATGGTAGGCAGGTGGTGTAAGATTACCATTGGAGAACTCGGGGATGCTGTCTAGGGCTCGGGCAAAATGGGTGAAATGTCTAAATGTGCTGTTGATGCATCTCTGTCTGTAACGCATAGTAATTTCTATGCTTCATGCTGTGTGAAAAGTATTTTTTTTCTTTCCCCACTTTATACACCCCTTAGATGTTTATTAAAGCACCACAAGCTGTCAGCTACTGTTGTGGTTTAGTCCTGCTCTCTGCAAGTTGCCTGATTTTATTCGAAAGATAATTGTGTTTGTAAGAGTGGGTAAAGAGATGTTTCTCTATAGCTTGAATTTCCATTTGTTTGTGTGATTGTGTGTGGTGGATAGTCCCCACTGAATTCTAGGTGCGGGGCAAAGAGCTAGGAAGTCTGATGTTATGAATTAATACCACAAAACCAAATTTAATTATTGCAAACCTATTGATTTTAGTAGGAGTTAGCCTGTGTTAGAGGCAGCAAAATTTTAGTCTATTGGAAGAGAGCAAATTCCCCCTGGTCTTTACTGGTATTGTTCTGTGGGTTTGCCCTGCGCTACATTCCAATCCTCATGAATTCCACTTGAACTAGGAGAATTTTTCAAATAAATTCCAGGGCACTGGATCATGTACAATATGCTTAGAGCTGCCAGCTCCAGGTTGGGAAATAACGTGGAGATTTTGGGGTGGAGCCTGAGGAGGGTGGGGTTTGGGGAGAGGAGGGGAGGGGAGGGACTTTGGTGGGGCATAATTTCGTAGAGTCCACCTTCCAAAGTGGCCATTTTCTGCAGGTGCACTGATCTCTGGCAGCATTCACACATGCAAGATAATGTGGGGGGGGGGGGAAGGTGCAAGTGGAGGAGTGGGGGAATCAAACCCGGTTCTCCCAGATTAGAGTCCGCACACTTAACCACTACACCAAACTGGCTCTCTGTACAATATGCTTAGAGCTGCCAGCTCCAGGTTGGGAAATAACGTGGAGATTTTGGGGTGGAGCCTGAGGAGGGTGGGGTTTGGGGAGAGGAGGGGAGGGGAGGGACTTTGGTGGGGCATAATTTCGTAGAGTCCACCTTCCAAAGTGGCCATTTTCTGCAGGTGAACTGATCTCTGGCAGCATTCACACATGCGAGATAATGTGGGGGGGGGAGCAAGGCAATTTGCTCTACAGGAATTTGACCCGCATTTGCGCGATCACACAGTCCCTGGGAGCTGCGGGAGTGTCCTGCCACTGCGTGATCAGACACAAACGCAGGTGAGTCAGGGTTTTTTTGGCCTTGTATTTCCTGTGCACTTCAACAAGGGATCAATGATTCGCATCTCCGCACCGAGTCCTCCCTATGCAGTGTGCGATGATGCACATACTGAAATGGGGGTGGGGGAACAACATGGAGTTGGGATGGCCCGATCAGACCATCCCGATGCCATGGAAGCATGCTAGCGTGATCACACTGGGGAAAGTCCGTTCCTCGCCCGTAGCAAACCCATTTGCTACTGGGTTTTTCCCGGTGTCTATTTACTCCGCTTCTGCAGCGGAGCAAAATGGGTTGCCGACGGGAGCGGGACGCTTGGCAGATGTTGATGTCTGATTGCACCCTTAAAATCTGCCTGGCATTCACGCCTGTGGCTCAGCTAATTCTGTGTGTGACCACACCCTCTGTTGCCTGGAGATCAGTTGTAATTCCAAGAGATCTCCAGCCACCACCTGGAGATTGGCAACCTTACCTATGTTGTAGCTTTTAGTTTCGTCATTACAATTGCTTCTCTCTTCCCTGTGTCACTGATACATAGCTGTGCATTAATAAAATACTGTCCTTATATTTTGGAGAGTGGAGGGATTACATATGCTGAATAACAATAGCAGGTGAATGTCAATAGCAGACTTGATTGGGTTAGGTGTGATATGCAGGAGGGTAGTAGGCATGGAGAAATCAGCACTGTTAATGAGAGAGGAAACCTAGATCTCGATTCAGTCCAGAAGGATGCATTGTCTTGAACTTCATTATCAGTTGCAAGTCAGCAGTCTCTCTTTCTTATCTCCCTTTGAAATCCCTTTGTAAGAGAACAGCTACTCTTAGGCCCCTGCCACACGGCAGAGAAAAACATGGCCAAAGTGCGGCTTTTTAGATCCGCACCAAAAGAGACACGCGGTGGCGAGATCACACAGATCCCCTGAGCTGCCGTGAAGTTGCTCCCCGGCATGATCAGATGTTGGGGAGGGAGCTACCGACGGGAGACCGAGGCAGCCGGCTGCGCATGCGTGCGCATGTGAAGTTTGGCCAGGAGCCTCGAATGCTCCTGTCGAAGGACGCGCCGGCAATCCCATGGCCGCGCTTGCTGTGGCGTTTCAGGTAAGTCCTTCTCTTTACTTGTTTTTTTTTCCTCCACAGCACTGGGCTGTAGGGATGGATTGGGGACGGGTGTGCGCCGATTCCCAGATGTTGCGGTGAAATCGCACCCGTTTGCTGCGCCCCTGATCCGTCCCTCTTCCTGCCCAAAGCCTCCCGTGTGACCAGGGCCTTAGGCCAGCAAACTGAATGTCCTGGATGGTTAAAAGGTTCCCCTTCCATTTCAGTTGGTAAAGAACACTGAAGCCAGGTTGTTGACAGGAGTGGGTTGTAGTGACCGTATAACTCTAGTCTTAGCCTACCTACATTGGTTTCCAGTTTGTTTCCAGGCACAATTTAATGTGCTGGTTTTGAATCATCTTGAGAAAGCTGTAAAAAAAAAAAAAAAGGCATCTCCTCTTTGTGATCTCCACCAGCACTGAAAATGTAAATCGTTCCCCATCTTGCATTCTTTGCTTGTGTTCTAGGAAGAGAGAAAGCTTTAATCCTGGGCTGGCACAAATGGAGTTGCAACAGTTGCTATAATCAGATTTCAATTGTTGGTAAATTAACTTCCTGCAGCTATTCTGGCAACCTTGATAGCTTAACAAATTTGAATTCAACAAGACTGTTGTGTTGGCAGGACAAACTGTAAAAGGGCTGCCAGCATGGAAGAAAAAGAGCAAGTCTTTTTGGGATGCTGAACTGGATAGGGGTTCAGATGGCTGCCGCTGGATTAAAACTGCTCTGAACCGCAGTCAAATGTCTAACGACAGTCTAAGCCTCACTGCGGAAGCGAGAGAACAACCTGGGCTTAAATACGAAGGCAGCTGTGTCTGTTCCTTCTAAAAGCATTTATGACAGTTTCATGTGGTGAATTGATATTAAAAAAAAACATGTTCAGGCAAACTAAATCCAGAGGTTCCCTGCATAAGCTTTACTGTGGCTCAAGAAGTAGAGTGAGGAAAACTGGGGAGATGGGAATGTCCTCTAAGGGACATCAGGTCTGCTGTAGATATTGCAAGGTCCCCAGAAGTATCTTCTTGTAGCTGCCTTGTGGATTTTAAAACGCTGAGAAGTGGTATATTAATATCTCAAATGAAACAAAAAGTAACAATTGTCTTTAATTCAGATAACTCTAAATTTCAACATGCTGGCGTGACTTTAGGCCACTCACACCCTCACGGCCTAACCTAATTCACAAGGTGGCTGTGGGGATAAAATGGAGGATAGGAAAACGATGTCCTTCACCTCCTGCAAGACGGAGCTCTTCCACTGAGCCTTTGGTTGAAGTGGCAGGCGTCCCTATTCCCTCCTGGCTATTTTCCCTCCAGTGGCCCGGACCCCGATATTGGGGCACTGCTGAATTTTAAACAAGCTGACATCGGAGCTAACTGCTGCATGGTATTTTAGGGTTTTGTTGTTTTAAATTGTTTTTAATGGTTGTCATCATGTCATTATAGTAAAATTGTTGTAAACCGCCCTGAGCCCGCCTGCGGGGAGGGCGGTATGTAAAATAAATAAATAAATACAGTGTCCACATATCTTGCAAAATAGTTCCCGATAGTCAGCCGAGTTGGTCTGAAGCAGTAGAACAAATTTAGAGTCCGGTGGCACCTTTAAGACCAACAAAGGTATATTCAAGGTATGAGCTTTCGTGTGCAAGGCACACTTTTTCAAATACAGTGGAATGCGAGGTAAGGTTCAAACTTATAGACGGGCTGAACAGCAAATTAACATGTAACATGATGAAGATGTTTTAAGATATGCGAAAACAGAATTAAATAACAGCCAAGGTCATAAGGTCAACAGTTGTAAAGCAATAAATATGTCAAAATAAATCTGAGACTCTCCATTCACTCCCAGAGCGTGGAGGTCACTTAACAGCATTTTTACTTTCTCTTTCGAGGTGGGAGCAGTGTATGCCAGCCAAACGTTCCAATATTCCTTGTATTATATTCAGTATTCTAATATACTAGTCTGAAAAAGAAATACACTAAAATACAGAGGATGTATAGTCCCTCTGTATGAGAATATATATGCGAAGACTGAATGAGTTAGCATATGTAATGAGCAATGTTCCCTCTAAGCTGTGGAGCCCTGTGAGCAAAAATTCTGCTTTGTGAGCTACTGGCATTAAAGTTGTGAGCGAGCGATTGGGCTGCTGCATAAATTAATCTGCTCTGGAGCCCTCCTTCCTGAGCTAAGACAAAAATATGTGAGCTGGAGGGTAAGAAACTGAGAGCTAACTCACACTAACTCAGCTTAGAGGGAACACTGGTACATAAGAACATAAGAGATGCCAATGTTGGATCAGGCCAAAGGCCCATCCAGTCCAACACTCTGTATCACACAGTGGCCAGAAATACCAGGCACCATCAGGAGGACCACCAGTGGGGCCAGGACATTTGAAGCCCTCCCACTGTTGACCCCCCCCAAGCACCAAGATGACAGAGCATCACTTGCCCCAGAGTCCCTATCTATACCTTGTGGCTAATAGCCACTGATGGACCTCTGCTCCATATGCTTATCTAATTCCCATTTGAAGCCGTCCATGCTTGTAGCCGCCACCACTTCCCATGGCAGTGAATTCCAAGTGTTAATCACTCTTTGGGTGAAGAAGTACTTCCTTTTATCCGTTCTAACCCGACCGCTCAGCAATTTCATGGAGTGCCCACGAGTTCTTGTATTGTGAGAAAGGGAGAAAAGTACCTCTTTCTCTACCTGCTCTTTCCCATGCATAATCTTATAATGAGATAAGAAACCAATATCCCTGTTCTATTGAGCTTGTAAGTTCAGGATTTTTAAACTTCTCTAATTAACAAATGACTGTCCCTACCTGCTGTGAAACTTGCTGGGTGACCTTGGGCCAGTTGTTCTTTCTCAGCCAAATCTACCTCATAGGGTTGGGCTGAGGGCAAAAAGGAGGAGGACAGAGCCACGAATACTGCCCTGAGGGCCTTGGAGCACTAAAAAGCACTAAATGAATATGGAATAATGAATAAATGATTAACTGTATTAATGGAAAAAACTTGAATGCGACAAAGGACTGCAATAGTTAATATACCGGCAAATGCACACACTTTGTTTTTGGTACAGCATAAATTCTTCATAAAAGGCATGAAACAGTCGCAAGAAGATTAGCACGTGGGTTGCAGTGTAAAAAGATAAAGATAAAGGTTTCCCTCGCTTGAAAGCCAGTGCTCATCACTATTTCCAAGCTGAAGAGCCATCACTGTCCGAAGACTTCTCCGTGGTCATGTGGCCAGCATGACTAAATGCCGAGGTGCACGGAATGCTGTTACCTACCCACTGAAGCGGTACCTATTTATCTACTTGAAATTTCTTGCTTTCGAACTGCTAGAGGACTTCCTAGACCTCGTTAGGGTTGCCAGGCTGAATGTGGTAACTGGTGGGAGGGTTGGGGGCGGGGACAGGAGGGCATGTGCCATCATCAGCATCATCAACGTCACTGTACCACTTCTGGTTTTCATCATAGAGTTTCCAGCTATTCCTAGATCTACCTGTTGTCACTTCTGGGTTGTACCACGAAGTGATGTACTAGCATAGCGGCTGGCAGCAGGTTCCCCCCCCTCCTACCACTGCTTGGAGAAAAACTTTAGGTATTATGTATCAGACTAGGCCTATGCATTCTGATGGAATATCCTGTTGCGATTGGAAGTTCTGTATGTGGTGGAGAGAAGGTGTTAAGCTCACTTCTCTTTCATGCGATGGCAGAGCTACCCTGGTTGATATATAAACCAGGAAAAGTGTCTGGCTTGAAGAAAGTCAAAGAATGGTAGATGAAGTTGTATTTGTTTGTGTGTGGGGGACAATCTAAGGATAGCACACGGCTGTGGAAAGGGCATATGCACTGTGGGCTTCAGAGCATCAGTAAAAATGTTATGGCTGGTTTTGATGGTAGTAATGCATTTATATAGATATATACACATAGGTGCACATGACATCCTTTGTTTATTCTTCTGTATCTAACAGGAAACTGTCTGGTCCCTGTGTATATGGTGAAAATTACAACACTGATCCATCCACAGACAAGGTAGGGATCACAATGGGTTACTTCCTAGGTGCGCAGAAAAATTAAGATTTTGTAAATTAGTTAAAAGGGGGAAAGTCCTCCCCACTGAAAAACAACCTGATGACCACTGAGCATGCTGTACAAGGCACCGAGCCAGGGTTGACATAGAGTTTTGCGATACCATAGAGTTTGGCCAAAAACTAGAGCGTCACCCCTGATGTCGGTGATGTGATGATGTCACTTTCAGGTGATGTCATTATGTCACATTCGGAGGCATTTGTGGGTGGGTTTGTCCCACTGGCCTGCAGCAAGAAAGACACCCACAAAAGTGGGGGAATCCCCGCCTGGACCAGGGGCCTGGCAACCCTACACTGAGCATTGGCAACATTCAGTTCAAACAGGGAAGGGGAAAGTGGCCTCCTCAAGACCTAAGAGCTTATAGTATCTTGGAGGAGACAAGATCTGTGTGTGTGTGATTTCCAAGAATGGATGGATCAGTGTTGTAATTTTCATCATGGTGTAGTGTTCAGAGTGTCTGAACCTGAGACACCCAGGCTTGAATCCCTACTCTGTCATGAAAGCTTACTGGTAGCCCTTAGGCCAGTAACACACTATCAACCTAACCTACCTCACAGGGTTGTTGTGAGGATAAAATGGAGGAGAGGAGAATGGTGTAAGCCTCTTTAGGTTCCCATTGGGAAGACAGGTGGGGTATTTATTTATTTATTTACATGTGATTTCTATACCGCTCATGACCCCTAGTGGGTCTCAGAGCGGTTTACAAGTAGACTACGTCAGTAGTCGAATCCTACCTAGGGCGACAATTTGTGCGGGGAGGGGTTGCCTAACAGCACCCAGACGGCGGGCTTCTCTCCTTCTTGGCGGCTCAGGCACAGTCTCGGTGTTCCGGCAAGCGGCGACCATCGGTGGGCTTCAGGTGGATCCTCTCTTGGTGCGCACTGCTCAGGACTGCGGCGTTTCTCTGGCTACTCATCCCGTCGGGCTTCAGCCGCGCCGCGTCGCTCTGCAGTTGCGTCATCCGGCTCCTCCTCACTCTGATGTCGTCGTCGCTTCCACGGTCCGCCGGACGCCGCCATTGTTCTTCCTCGCCACCGCTTCTCTCTTGCTGCCGTCGCCATCAACCCTCCTGGCACGGAACCAGGAGGAGGGTGCCCCCGACCTCTAAGGCAGGTACCCATTTCTCTACTTGTAGTTACTTTCATGCCGCTGGGTTGGCGGGAGCTGGGACTGGGGCCGGTAGCTCACTCCGGCCGCGGTGGGGATTCGAACAGCCATTGTGGCTGTTTGCTATTGATTTTACTGGCAGGCGTTTAACTGCCTGCGCCACCGCTCCCATGGATCCTCTGTGCCCTAAGTACAGTATAAATTTTCACCTCTCCCTGCAAGTTCTCGTTCCCTCTAATATCCAACTTGATGGAGGTTTCTCCATGATGAGGGCATACCTAGTTATGCAAAAATTCTGAAATGCAGATTTTAAAAAGTAAGACGAACCCACACTCACAAACAGCTTGATGAGGTTTGAAGGGGCTCTAAGAGGCCCTGATTGCTAAGGGCAGTTGACCATTAGTTAAAAAGGAGAGTGAAAAGAAAATTGAAGGGGAAGGGGAAAATTAGCCTCCTCTGGTCCCTTGGATTACCCTGGAGGGGGAGATTTAAAGCCGGAAGAACTCTCCCAATAATTTATTTCTCCAGCATTTCCTCTCAGCTTGCCGACTCGTCATAATAAATGTCAAAACTACAGGACAAATTTTGAGAGTGGCCCTGACTGGAACCTAAACATTTTGGGGGGTTTTTCCTTCAACATTCGTTTTCCGAGTCTGGAATTGTCAAAATGTATTTTATTATGAAGGTCATATCTTCTTTATGAAGGTCATATCTCCGGCTGATGTAAATCTACAGCTTTCCAGCTTAGCCAAAGGAGTTGCGCCCGGTTTACAATGGCCATGAAGCTGTCAGACAAAGATATACGAATACACACACAATACCAAAATCAATAAATTTGAAATTCAGCTCCTTTTTTGCTGAAATGGGAATGACAGAGGGGGAAAAAAGCAAGCAATTTCCCTATAGGTG
Source organism: Gekko japonicus (assembly GCF_001447785.1). Lineage (NCBI taxonomy): Eukaryota > Metazoa > Chordata > Lepidosauria > Squamata > Gekkonidae > Gekko > Gekko japonicus. The sequence continues at coordinate 83,070 of NW_015174868.1, read as the reverse complement.
GCACTGTTGTTACTAGAGACGGATTAAAGCAAAGGAAAGCTTCCAAGTTTATTCTGTGTTCCAACTTTAATTGTTGCTGAGCAGATCAATTTTTGCTGGTAACGCCAGATGATTTTTTAGCATTTTCAGTTATGCTTCTTTGTATGTGTCTGAATATCCACGTCTAATTCCGATGCATGTTTCTGGGAGGCAGTGCATTTCTCCATTACATGGAATGGTTTTCTACTCCTTTCGAAGGGCAGAACTTCTACGTTCAAAACAGCCCAGAAATACAAAATGCAACCTTATATGTATCTTTAGACATGTGTGGCTTTAGAATGCCCTTTGCTAATTAAGAAGCAGAGAGCAGCTTGAGAGTATTTTTGATAGTTAACGAAGGATGGAAGTCTTTGTTTTGCAGCTCCGGCTACAGAAAATGAAAGCCATATGCTAGACATTGAATTATATGCTACTAGCATCTCGTTTTCACTATTACTTTTTCTTTTTAATTCACACTAGATTACTTAAAAAGAACAAACAGAATGATTGGGCTGGGCTCCATGCCCAGGGATGGGCAAATATGTTAGCCTGAGCTTCATATCTGCGTATGGAAATTGTATAGTAGACCATATGGGGAGAGAAGACGCTCCAGAAGGCCTCCTTGGCTACTGCTTTCTCCTCCTGTCAACCAGTATTGCCTCTGGTATCTCCAAGGATCTTTGGGATTGTGAGATTGTAGGCTACACTGCAATACTGAATGTAGAAGGAACGGCTGAATTCTACAGAGCTGGCTGAAGTCGAAACGTTAAGAAGCTTCAGCACTGTAGGGTGAGCATCTAATTCGTTCATTCCTTTACATTATTTACACTCCACCTTTCTCTCCTGGATTCAAGGCAGATTACACAGAGTCAATACAATACAAAAGCTCCTGGATCTCCCTGGCCCTAAAGATGCCTGACTAGGGCCAGGGCTTTTTCTGTGGCAGCCCCGTGCTGGTGGAATGAGCTTCCTGAGGATGTTAGGGCCCTGCGGAACTTATTACAATTCTGTAGGGCCTGCAAGACAGAGCTCTTCCACCAGGCATTCGATTGAGCTGCCATATTTAACAACTGAGTCTTGCCCTGGAATTCATCATTGGCTATTGTACCATGACAATACCCAATATTGGGTCTGGATAGTGGTCTTTAACCATTCTGACCAGACACCTGTATGGTTAATGTTTTAAAACTATGTCCCGCCATCTTATTTGTAATGTTACGCATGGTGCCTTAACAGTGTTTTGAGGATTTTAATTTGTTTTTAATAATTTTAATGTAAGCAGCCCTGAGCCGGCCTCAGCGGGGAGGGCAGGGTATAAATTTAACAAACAAATAAATAAATAGACGGATGGGGCGTTGAATAAACAGTGCAATAGGATTAGGGTGGTAGAACCAACCAGAAGTCCAAAAACAGCACTGAAGCAAAGTTCTGACTCCAGAACCCTTGCTGTCGATTTTGTTCAACATCTTCACATCTTCCTTAAAATCCACTTCATTAACAAACTCCTTGCTGACAATCTTCATTTAAGATCCATCACAAACTGTATTAATTAGCTGCCATAGAAGGTCTATTGGCAACCACAAGAGGTCAGTACAGAGTCTGTAAACGTAACTGTATTCTTTGAGTCTCGCTGGTCTTCTTATTAAGGATGAACCTTGTGGCACCCTGTTGTAGAGCTGTTTCTCCCATGGGTGATGTCCATTGGTAGGGTTGCCCACTCTGGGTTGGGAAATTCCTGGAGATTTGGGTGGGGGGGACCTGGATAGGGCAGGGTTTGGGGAGGGAAGGGACCTCAGTGGGGTATAATGCCACACACTCTGCCCTTCCAAGCAACCATTTTCTCCTGAGGAACTGATCTCCACAGTCTGGAGATCAGTTGTGAGTTATGAAGATCTTCAGGCCCCTCCTGAGGACTTTACGTACTTTCAAACTATCTGCCTGTTTCTCAGGGGCTAACCAATAGTCAATGAAAATGGATCCTCTGTGCCCTTAGTACAGCTAAAAGACTTGTGTTATGTACTGAGCCCAGGGGTCATTTCGTAGAAAAAGAGCTAGGGGGACTCATTAGCATAACTCATTAGCATATGCCACACCCCCTGACATCACCGGAAGTGTGTCCTCCCCACAGCCGGTGGCGACCTCCAGCGGGCACCAGCAGGGAGCTCCAGGCCCCGCCCTCCCGCACCTCACCCGGGGGGATGGCGTCCCCCCGCGTCCCCCCCCAAATGACCCCTGACTGAGCCTAAAGCTATTCCTCAAGCTGTACCAGAACGGGTTGAGCTTGCTTCTCTATAACAATAGCTTGCCTGGATCCAGGAACAAACCAATAGATAAGCAGTGTAATGTAAATAGCCTATCACTGGGAGTGTGTGTGTGTTGGGTGTGGTGTTTGCACACTTGATAAGCAGGGCTCAAGCCCTGCTAGCGGTCCTTGTAGCTTGCTGAAATTACTAAATAAACTAGAGCTGATCACTGCAATGCATCTAGAATCCGGTATTTAACAACTTGTATTACAGCAGTGGAGAGATACATGCCCATCTCCTGTTAATCCACAGATCGAGGACCTTACAACTTTATCAGTATTAGAATACATGACATATTGATGACAATTGTATACAGATGTAGTTTTAGGTTTTTAGAAACCTTTTATGGACGTGTCATGGGTCAGAAGAATCAAGCCCTGCACTGATGGGGTCCCCACCTGAGCAGCTGGGTCCAGCAGCAAAACCAACAGGGGAAGCATCGGGAAGCGAGAATGCTTTCCAGTCATGGCCAGGGTGCTCAGTCTTCCAGGAGAAGAAAGAGACACCATCGAGGCCAGTGTCTCCATCTCTGCCAGCCTCTCCAAAACCAGCAGAGTGTCAAAAGAGGAGATAACGCTTGACAGCTCTAGAGAGAAGACAAAGCACTTGCCTGATTGCTCAGCAACGATCAGTATTAATTCCTGGTCCTTATCATTCCAGGACTGAGAGGCTGATAGGGAAACAGCAGAAGACCTGCACCTGTAGGAAGGTGAATGCCACTGTAACACCTGGCCCTTGGGGGATGTCAGCAAAGGAGGCAGCTAAAAGGAACATGCTGAGCAAGGCTCGGTGTAGAAGCAGCCTTGCTTGCCATACCTTTCTGAGCTGACCTGCTTAGCAAACAGAGCTCTACCCTGACTTGCTGCCTTGTTTCTTGTCTCCGGGAACCTGTGCTTGCTCCGACAGCTTGGAACCCAGACCTTGTGTCCTGCACCTGTTCCCAAGCCCTGGAATTGGACCCCTGAACCCTTCACTCTCCTTGGACTGGACCTTCGATCTGTGACTCTGTCCTGGCTTGTAGACCTTGCCTCTGTGTCTATTGTTGTGCCTCTTGTTATGAATGCTCCCTCTACACTATGGAGTCCTGTGAGCAAAAATTCTACTTTGTGAGCTACCAGCATTAAAGTTGTGAGCAGGCAGGTGATTTGGCCACTGCATAAATTAGTTTGCTCTGGAGCCATCCTTCCTGGGCTATGACAAAAATGTGTGAGCCGGAGGCTAAAAAACTGTGAGCTAGCTCACACTAACTCAGCTTAGAGGGAACACTGCTTGTTACTGTATTTGTGTATCCCGGAAACCCCAAGTAGAGCAACAGTGCCAGGCTTGGCCCTGAATGTGACAAGAAGCTTATGTGTAGATCTGCTACCACTGTTGATCACTTTTTAAATTTCCAGTCTATATATACAGTCCCCTCTTTCCTTTTAAAAATTATTTGCTGCGTTTTACATTCCCCCCTTCTTGTTCTTTTTTTTTTAAAAAGAAAGAAACATTTAAAAAAACCCTTACCTCTTTCTTACTGTCACACTTAGGTGCTTTGAAAACACGATATATATATCGATATATCAAGTTGCCTTTAGTAAGCATAAATACTTGTTTTTACAAGTGATTATGAAAATATGGTTTTTATCCATTAAAATACAGCAGTTGTTTTTTTTTAAAAAAAGAAACCTGTGCTCTTTGATCACTACCTGATGGCCTCGTTGATTTATTTATTTGCAACAGGCATGAGGACAAAGGGAAAGTGTTCAAAAGGACCATTCATATATCAGGTAAAATTCACATAAACATTGAACATTGTCAAGCCTAAATATATAGCCCTCAATCCACATGGGGGCTTGCAGTTGAATTAATAAATGAGAACTCTGGCAAAGCAATTGCAAAATGAAACCCGCATCTCTCCTTCCATTGTTTTGAAACTTTTAAAGCTTTTAAATTGTAAGTTAACTTAACAATAGGCCATTTGTCTGTTACATAATGGACAGAAAATACAACATATGGGACAGTTCATCAAGTTATCAAGCACTCAACTGTTCCAGTATTTATAGATCAACTGCTGCATATTCAGTTCATTTTCCCTCTCTTTTATTTTCTCTCAGTACAATGGTCTCCTCATAAACACCAGTCTTACTTGTTTGCTTTACATGTTTGCTTGTGTTTGGTTTCTTCAGGCCAGATACCTGAAACAACCAAGACAAAACCTACCTTGTCAGATGCAGCTTGGGACTTCATGGCTGCAATGAAAACCATGGGGCTGCCCCACTGTATTTTTAATTCTATGTATCTGACAGGACATACAAGCATGTTCTGTAACAAAGTTTGAGTCCAGTGGCACATTTAAGACCAACAAAGTTTCCTTCAAGGCAGAGGTCATTTCGGGGGGGGGGGGGATGCGGGGGAACACAGTCCCCCCGGGTGAGGTGCAGGGGGGCAGGGCAGATGACGAAGCCCTGCCCCCTGCTTCCGGCCGCCCCGCTTCCGGCCCTCATTCAGCCAGGAGGAGGCAGGAGAAGAGGGAGGGTAAGTTGCTTTCTCCCCGCCTCTCCCCACCCCTGCCTGCCTGGGGCCAGGGAGGGCCTTGGCGGGGCTTCCTCGCACTCCCGCCGGCCTTGCAGGTCCACCGCCGGGCCCCTGATGTCAGGGTGTGTGGCATATGCTAATGAGTTATGCTAATGAGTTCCCCTAGCTCTTTTTCTACGAAATGACCCCCTGCTTCAAGGTATGAGGTTTTGTGTGCACGCACACTTCATCAGATATTGCTTCACACCAACACAGCTGCCCACCTGGATCCAGCATGTTCTATGTATCTGATGGGACATACAAGCATCAGGCAGGATGGTAGTGGCCTGTGGATGGGAAATCCACTTATTTGCAGATAAAATCTTGTCACTCCTCCACAGCCTGCCTGCCAACATTGATACAGTGCATGAACTGGAGGACCCTGCACTTCCCCTCCACACAACAGACACCCTGTGAGGTAGGTGGGGCTGAGAGAGCTCTTTCGAGAACTGCTCCTGAGAGAACAGCTCTGAGAGAACTTGTGACTGGCCCAAGGTCACACCAGCAGCTGCAAGTGGGGGAGTGGGGAATCAAACCCAGTTTTACCAGAGTAGAGTCCACACACTGAACCACTACACCAAACTGGCTCTGGTTGTGGAGGGTGGTGGTAGGTACTCTGTATGAATGGCAAAGGGCTGTCAAAGGTAGGTAAAGTAAAGGTTCCCTTGCTCGAAAGCCAGTCGAATCCGACTCTAGGGTTGCGGTGCTCATCTCCGTTTCAAAGCCGAAGAGCCAGCACTGTCTGAAGACATTTGCATGGTCATGTGGCCAGCATGACTAAACACCAAGGTGCACGGAACGCTGTTACCTTCCCACTGAAGTGGTACCTATTTATCTACTTGCAATTTCTTGCTTTCGAACTGCTAGGTTGGCAGGAGCTGGAACTAGAGATGGGAGCTCACTCCGTCATGCAACACACTTGGGTCTTGAACTGCTGAACTACCGACCTTCCTCAGCCTGCAGTTCAGCGTCTTAACCACTTGAGCCACCACAGCTCCCAAAGGTAGGTAGTGGACTTCTCTTTAATTTTCAAGATCCCCTTTTCACTCTTCAGAGGGAACTAATGAAGAATCAGGAACAATGAGTTGCAACTAGACTAAAATTTCCAATGGCAGAACAGCACTTTCCTGCTTCCTCCTTCCCACTGCAGCCTAGGAGCTAGTGAATGATATGAGGGGATCTGTAGCATGAAGTGGAAATTGCCAATTTAGTCTGGATCCAATCCAGTGACTAGAATACAAATGGAAAAAAGAATTACAATAAGTTTGTCTAAATGGAAAAGAGCCATTTTTTGTGTACTCTGTAGCAGTGAGTCATATTGGTGAGAATAACTTTCTTTCACACCATTGTGCATTGTTTGTTTGTTTATTAGGCACTGCCATCTGATGGAACTATAAGAACATAAGTCATGTTGGATCAGGCCAATGGCACATCCAGTCCAACACTCTGTGTCACCCAGTGGCCAATAAACAGGTGTCATCAGGAGGTATTGCTTTGACTCGGTTTGTTATGTGAGTAGATAGTTTTGTTAGAAGATGGTGCTGGAGAGTTCTTGCTCCACTCCATGACATTTATGCTATGGGGTGCCACAGGCTTCTATTCTGTCCCCAAGCTACTTAACATCAATATGAAACTTCTGGTTGGGATTCTTCATGGATTTGGTTTGAGGTGCCATCAGGATCAGTGGTGAGACCTTGAGATGTTGTCTTAGGTTGTTACAAAATCTAGCTCTATTTCTTACTTTCATTCTGTTGCAGGTACTTAAAGCCTAGGCATGACTCTTACTTAAGGATGGGCACAAATCAGCTCATGAACTAAAGTTCATGACAAAATTTTGGCTGGTTTGTGGTTCATAAAGTTAAGTTCATGGCAGGTCAACTGGCACAAACTTTCCACAAACTTTCAAACTGCTTGTGGTGGTTTGTGAATGGATGCATTTCCAGACAGGCTGTCTCTGCTCAATCTAAATGTTTACAGAACTTCAAAGCAACAGGGGGGTGAAACTTGGAGGGCACATAGAGGAGCAACTGGGGAGGTCCTCTGCAACTTTGATGCCCCTAGCTTGCACAGGATCCATTCTATAGACCTGTCAAAATGACTGCCTGCCATTTCCCCAGAAAGCACTTTCCTAGGGGCACCTTGTAAATCCAATGCTCACCAAACTTGGAGGACAGGTACAGGAGAGTCAGCCAGAGTTCCTCTGCATGTTTGGTGTCTCTAGCATGCCCGGGGGTGGGTGGGTTATATCATGTCATCAGCCTTACAAACCAAACCAGTTCATCTGACTGCTAAAAGTTCATGACGTTTTGTGGTTTGTGAACTGGGCATACCATGAACTATGAACTGAACTCCATTTTCCTGGTTCGTGCCCATCCCTACTTGTGCTCTTAGTCTGTGGCTTGCTGCCTTTGGCGTGGGTGGGCTGCCCACGTACATTTCAAACCAGGACAGGAAGTTTTGTGTTGCTTTCCCCCTGTTTATTTTAAATTGTTTCTTTAGATTGCATTTGGATTTTTAAAATAAATTTCTTTGGGTCCCCACTGGGGAAGAAAGAGGGATAAAGGATGTTCTAAACAAATAAAAAAATCCAACCCAGGTGTGGCCTTAGAGGTCCTAAACAAGGATAGCCTTAAAGTCAGCAGTGGACTTAGGGCTGCCAGGTCGAGGTTGGGAAATATCCAGAGATTTTGGGGGAGGGGGTGGAACCTGGGGAGGGGAGGGACCTCCGTGAGGTATGATACCATAGAGTCCACCTTCCAAAGCAGCCATTTTCTCCAGGGGCACTGATCTCTGCAACTTAGAGGCCAGTTGTAATTCTGGAAGATCACCCACCACCACCTGGAGACTGATAACACTAAGACTGGATAATCAACCGAAACACAGTGGTTCAGACACAGTGGAGGTCCTTACTTTGGTGAGTTCAGTTGACCATGGAGGTGATGTTTGGCTTGTTCTCAGTGGAACTAGATTCTTCTGTAAGGACAGCTTGAAAGTGCTGTGAGATCAGATTTTGCGTATTGGTCTCCAACCAGCAAGTCACATCTTTAATCAGCTCTGGTCACTGCACACTAGCAGCCTTTCTGCCTTGGCAACTTTCCAGCTGGATCGTTGCAGTGCCCCTCCACAAGGGAAGTAATTGCGAACTTCACTTGGTCCAGCATACATTAACTGGTTGAACTGGTTCT
>NW_015174868.1:63434-74892 GCF_001447785.1 Gekko japonicus | reverse complement strand
ATTCCAAGAATATCATTTGTTTGTTTATTTAAATCAGGGGTGTCAAACATGCGGCCCGGGGGCCAGATCAGGCCCTTGGAGGACTTCTATCAGGCCCGCAGTAGAACTGGCTGTCTTCTGCTTCTTCTTCCAGTTCTGCTGCTGCTGTGTCGTCATAGGCTTGCAGCTTACAGTTACACACCTAAACAGCATACAAGATTGCAGCAGCAGAGACATTTTGATGCAATAATTCAGAGCAAGAGGTATCAGTTATCAGACACTGTTAAATAAACAGAATTTTGCAAGAGTGCTAATGTTTTAAGCATGTTTTTATTTTAAGTTATAAAAAAACCCTTTGTGTTTGTGTCCTTTATAAAGTTTATATCTCCGCTACCTGGCATTACATTTTATGACACACGTGGCCCTGCCCAACAAGGTCTCATTTATGTCAGATCTGGCCCTCATAACAAATGTGTTCGACACCCCTGATCTAAATGCTTCTATGATATCCCTCCCTTCCTGCTGTCAATGGGAAGGGGTATTCCATGTGTAACCCCCTCCCCTCCAATGGCTTCCTTTTGGTTTCTAGATGCAAGTGCTGGTGTTGATCTTTGGGGGTTTACTGAGAAGAGGTGTGTCATGCTATCATGCTTAGACATTCCCTCCTCTCTTTAAACAGATGTAGAAAGCAGGAATAGGTTGGATGTTGCCAGCAGCAGAGGGATGAGATTGAGTCATCACAATAGTTTTCTACTGCCAGCTTCTTGGGGGAATTCTTTCGGTATGATGTTGTTATTGATGAAGCCGCTGTGGAGCTGAGAACTCCATCAAAAGGTTTAAGAGTTTAAAATTGCATCAAATGCCTAGCAGTAGGTGGTTTTTTTTGGTAATCGTGTAACTCACTGAAAATTGGTATATGAGATCTGCCCTGAACAGAGCTATTTTGTGATATGTGGATATAGGAAAACAATGAGAAATGTTTTTTTCTTGCAGAGAAATGTAATACTATCTGGAAATAAATTAAAGCATATATTTCAAGATATTTAAAGATGTCGCTGCTGACATTGAAATGTGTGCAACATCTATGAAGGAAAAATGCAGGATAAGGAAAATGGTTTTATAAATTTAGGTGAGAGACAAATGGTAGTTTGCAGTTCTTCTTCTCATAATACCATAACAATAAAGTATTTGAGTATGGATTTATGTCAATGGTCCATACAGTTGGAAATGGCTTATTTAATGGATGCAATTTGGTGCAGTAGTTAAGTGTGCAGACTCTAATCTGGGAGAACTGGGTTTGTCTCCACACTCCTTCACTCGCAGCTGTTGGATGACCTTGGGCAAGCCATAGTTCTGTCAGAGCTGTCCTTGAAAGAGCAGTTTATTTCAGAGCTGTCTCAGCCCCGCCTACCTCACAGGGTGTCTGTTGTGGGGAGGGGGAAAGGAGTTTGTAAACCGCTCTGAGACTCTGAGTGAAGGGCAGGGTATAAATCCAATTTCTTCTTCTTCTTCTTCTTCTTCTTCTTCTTCTTCTTCTTCTTCTTCTTCTTCTTCTTCTTCTTCTTCTTCTTCTTCCCTCCTCCTCCTCCTCCTCCTCCAAAACCATTCATTCTGTATGTAGACACATATGTTGACCTAGGATTTTGTACATTTAAGAGTTTATTGACAAATGCCTGATAGATTGTTCCCTGAATGAAGTGTTCTTATTGTCACAGTTGCTGGGTGACCCACTAGGGTTACAAGCTCTGGGTTGGGAAATAACATGAGATTTTGGGGGTGGGGCTTGGGGAGGGGAGAGACTTCAGTGGGGTATAATGCCATACAGTCCACCCTCCAAAGCAGCCATTTTCTCCAGATGATCTCCGTCACCAGAGATGTTGTCATCCCAGGGTATTTCCTGCCACCACCTGGAGGTTGAGAATAAATAAATGGAAGTACAGCAAAGAGGGTTGTGTTTATAACAACACAGTCAAAAACTGTAACACTGTACCCAACAATACTTGACCGGGTAGAATAGATATAGACTGCTGTATACAGTCAAGAGAAATATGTAGAGCTTGGTGCTCCATCACTGGAGGTAGCCTGACGAAGTCCTGAAAGGAAACTGATGGGAACCTGGGGGGTCCGACGCCACATCTCTTAGCAACTGTGTTTTGTGGACATCTATCAACTGTTAACTCCTCTTAGTTCTGTGGACATTTATCAGCTGTTGGATTGTATTTGTTGAACTGTATTGCACTATCTACACTGGTGTCTTTGGAATGGATCTAAATGGTTATTTAGAGTATTACACTGTTAATAGAAGAATGTTTTGAATTTTATTTATTTATTTATTCAATCAAGTGTCAAGTATTTTGGGGGACAGCGTTACAGTTTTTGACTGTGTTGTTATATACACTGCCTGGAGGTTGGCAGCCCTAGTGACCACCCTTTGATAAGCTGATTGCTTGCCAATCAGAGATGACCAATTAATATTTCCTGGATGGCAGCTCATGAACGGTGAAGTCTTCCTGAATGGGCAGGATGGGGGTCTGAGAAAGGCATATTTAGGGTGGGGAAGGAGAGAATCTTTGGCAAAGGGATGCAGCACTCCAAATGCTTGGCAAAGAGATGAAAACACTCCAAAACATCTCCCAACGAGGGTCGCCAACCTCCAGGTGATGGCTGGAGATCTCCTGGGATTACAAAGGATCTCGAGGTGACAGAGATCAGTTTACCAGGAGAAAATAGCTGCTATGGAAGGTAGACTCAGTGGTTTTATACCCCCTTGAAGTCTCTTCCATCCCCAAACTCCACCCTCCGCAGGGTGCACCCCCAAAATCTCCAGGTATTTCCCAACCTGGAGCTGGCAACCCTACTCCCAACGCTTCATCATCACAATTACTGACTTTTTTTTTTTAGGTATAAGCCTTTCTGAAATGGGGAGTATCCTCTGAACCTCTTCAGGTAAACTATTCTTCAACATTGGCCCAGTGACCAAAAAATGCTCCAGAACAGGCCAAGGAAATATAGGTCATTCTTTGTGAGGGCAGGCAGTGTGAGAAGGAGTAGGCTGGAGGAGCGTACTTGGTGCATAGCTTCTTAATGCAACATGTGGTCTATTTATGGATACAATTCAGAGTACTGGTTCTGACCCTTAAGGCCCTAAATGGTTGGGGCCAGGGTAAATTAAGGGCATAAGAACATAAGAGAAGCCAGTGTTGGATCAGGCCAATGGCCCATCTAGTCCAACACTCTGTCACACAGTGGCCAAAAATACCAGTTGCCATCAGGGGGTCCAGCAGTGGGGCCAGGACACTAGAAGCCCTCCCACTGTTGCCCCCCCCCCAAGCACCAAGAAGGTAGGACAACTTCCTCTCATACTGTGCAGCCTGTCAGTTAAGATCTACCTCACAAATCCTATTCTCTGTGCCTCCTTTGCCTTTAAAGGTGAGGTGGGTATTGACCACAGATTTTTTCCCCCAGCAATAGCACCTCACGTGGCCAAAACGTTTTAGGTGCCGGGCTGTTTTTACCCAGGGTTTTAATTAAAGGACTTGGATTTTAACATCATTTTTAATGGTCTCTGGCCTGCTACCAGCTTGAGAACTGTTTTGAGACATATTAAGCTTCTCCGTGCTTTATGCTGTTTTTAAGCTCTGGCTGGGTTTTTAATTCTGAGTTTTATTAAATGGTTGTCAACTGTACACAATTGTATGGTGTTTTAAGTACTTATAATGATTTATTTTGTATGCTGTCTTGAGTAGGTTCAGCCTTCATCTTGGAGATAGTCCAAGACTTTTTTTTTTTTGGAGCCACACGTGACGGGTAGAGAGCAGCTAGTTTCAGTTGTCGAGATTTATTTATTTATTTTATCTATTTGATTCGATTTGTATCCCGCCCTCCCTGGCAAAGCAGGCTCAGGGTGGCTTACATTAAAAAGTTAAAATTTATTAAAACACAGACATATTAACACAATACAACATCATAAGAACTCGTAAACATAACAAGTCACAAATACAGATAAAGGGCTGGTGGCTGTAGCATCCCAATAGGCCACGAGAAAACGATAACAAAGTATGGCCAAAGTCAATGTCCAGTATATCACAGGCTGTTGATGCTGTTGACATAGAGGGCCTTAACAATTTAGCTGTTGTTAGCAGCAGCTCCTAATCGAAGGCCTGGCGGAAGAGCTCCGTTTTACGGAAGAAGACAAGAAAATGGAAGCTTGATGGCAGCACTTTTCACTTCCATGTTTAAATGTAAGGTGATGGCCCTTTGTCTTGCCATGTCTTATGACCTGGGCCCCTCAAATTTTATTTATTTAGAAAACCAGCTTGTGTATAACTGTGTCACATACGATTGTGTGTTTAACACAGTGTGGAAATCTGGGGCTGCCAACTCTGGATTGGGAAATACCTGGAGATTTGGGGGTTGGAGTCTGGGGAGGGCGGGGTTTGGAGAGGGGAGGGACTGTAGCAGGGCCATGGCCAGTGAGGGGGGGCACAGTGCAGCACCCCCATTTGAATGTATTTATGTCTTGTTTCAACTTTTACCCCGCCCTCCCCACCCAAGCAGTGCAATCCCCCCCCCCGATCCCCTTCCCTTCCCTTTCAGGTATATGTTAAAGCCACTCTTCCTCTTTTGTGGCAGCCCAAAAGTAATTGCTAACTGGGAGGGAGAGAGTGGCAAGGGGAAGAGGAAGGGCTGGGATGCCCAGTCAAGTGCAGTTGTGGGGGAAGCATCCCGTGCCTCTCTGCCTATCCCTGCCATTGGCCGCCAAGCCCCGCCTGGCTGGGCAGAGCTGGGGCCAGGACAGGCTGAGCTGCCACTCACCTGCACCAACACCTTCAGTCATCACGCAGGGCTCTTTTTGTAGCTGGGACTCTTTTGTATATTAAGCGACACACCCCTAATGTAGCCAATCCTCCAAGAGCTTACAGACCTCTTCTTACAGGGGCCACTGTAAGCTCTTGGAGGATTGGCTATATGTGTGTCACCTAATATACAAAGGAGTTCCTGCTACAAAAAGGTCATCAGGGACATGGAAGGTAAGCCCCTGGACAACCCTCCCCCACCAAGGATGCCATCAGGTAGGCTGCTGAAAGCTGGGATTCTCTGCCTTCCATGGGAGCCACGATCCCAGGCAGGGACCTCCCCTGAATAGGAAGGTTTTTCCTTCACCTCCCTGCCCCAAGCATGTTGCTATTTATGGCCATTTCTCCTGGCCTTCCCCACCCAACGACCCTAGCAGTGTGGCGTCGAAAGAGCCCCAGCCAAGCTTCTTCTGGTAATTAGCTCAATCAGCAAAATTAATTCACTTTAATTACTGGTGCCCCCCCCAAAAAAATCTGGGCTACAGGGCTGGACTTCAGTGAGTTATGATGCCATAGAGTCCACCTTCCAAAGCAGCCATTTTCTCCAACTGAACCGATCTCTTTCACCTGGAGATAAGTTCTAATTCTGGACAATCTCCAGGTTCACTTGTAGGCTGTGCCACCAGAGGCCTACTAGGCCCAGGGAGCCTGGCTAGCAGTACGTGAAGCTGGGCCTACAACTCCCAGAAGCCCCTGAGAGGTTTTGAGGAAAAGAGGAGGGCTTGGAATAAAAGATCTGGTGCAGCAGGAAAAGCTGTTCTTCTTCCCAGAGGGCAGAGCCAGGAGGAAGGCTGCTGCAGGAAGAAACCCTCATCCTGAGGGAAGGGTGAGTAGTCTAGTGCCCCTTGGAATAGTGAGCTAGGGACAGTATATATTTAGATGCGTTAGGTCATTTGATTTATTTTATTTTCACCCACTTACTGTTATATTTCTGCACCTTGTTTGTTTGACCTCTTATAAAATAAACTATTTTTATTGTTCACTCTGCCTGGTCCTCACACCTATTATTTGGCCAAAAGGGAGGTCTAAAGGCCTGGGAAGGTGCTCTGGACCTTCTCAGAGGAGCCTGGAACCAGAGTGGTGGCAGCGTCAGGTGACACCCCACCTGAGCCGTGACAACTGGTAACTCTACAGAAATCCCAGACCCTCCATGTGTACTCCTTATTGTTTAAAAATCAAATAGATGGAAGACTAGATGATACCACTACTTCAGTCTCCCACACATAAAAACTCCCATCAAGTAAAAGTATGTCACATCAGGGAGAAAGGCTCTGTCTTTACCATTCTCCCTGCTCAGCTCATTTTCACTGACTAATTTGCTTAAAAAAAAAAGTTTAACATTAAGTAATGATTACATTACCTTAAGTTAGCAAGTTATCAAACCCATCAATATAAATGCCATTATTAAGATAAAGAGGGAAAGGCAAGGTCCCAAAGAAACAAAATCTTCCTTAGTCTGAAAGGCTTTGACATCACACAACCAAAGCAATCTCAAAAATGAAATGGGTGGCCTTTGACTCTGATCCCTGTCTATTAAAATTTGTTCTTACCCATTGAAATCGAACCTTACCATTGCATCCGCTGAAACTTCAGTTGACTCATTTAACTGGTTAAACAAATTGAAGTTTACTGTATGAGAAGAATTTGTTTCTTGTGTATTTAAATGTTTATATGTCCGACTTGCCTCACGGCTCGAGGTGGCTCATCAACACAGAACAGGAGAATCTAAACAGGCTGAGAATTCTTACAGTTATTACTACTACTACTACTACTACTACTACTACTACTACTACTACTACTACTACTACTTTCGGCTTGTACCCCGCTCGAACCCCCTAGGGGGTCTCTGAGCGGCTTACAGTTACTCTGTTATCCCTAACTATGGCCACATCTGAATTGGGGTGGGGACTGCCCTACCAGCACCCTGTAGATGGCGATGTTGTTCTTCTTGATCTTAGTTCGGCATCTCGGCCAATTGCTGGCTTGGCTCCCTCCAGCTTTCCTCCTTCTCCGCTTTGCTTGTCCTCGGCGTCGGCTACAATCGGCGGCTCCATCCTGCGCCTGGTGCGCATCGGCGCGGCTTCTTTTCTGCTTTCTTGATTGACTGATGTTACCCATTCGCACACACATAATAGGCTGGATCCTATGACACAGGGTGCCAACCTCTAAGTGGGACCTGGAGATTTCCTGGAATTATAGTTGATCTCCAGCCAACAAAGATCAGTTCCCCTGGAGAAAATGGCTGCTTTGGAAGGTGGGGTGTATGACTTCACATCTTTGCTACAGTCCCTCCCCTCCCCCAAGCCCTGCCCTCCCCAGGATCTATACCCAGATCTGGATTTTTCCAGTCCGTAGCTGGCAACCCTCTTTATGAACCATGCGGCAGTGGGTTGTTCCCTGTCTTTGCCTCTCCAAGCAGTTCCTTAATGTGCCTGAGAAAGTTCTGGGAGTCAAGGAAGCCTCAGTGATAAAATAAGGCAGAGGGACCTGAAGTGAGAAGGGGAATTCGGGCAAAATTACATCCACATCTTTCTTCCGCTGGCAATGAATGCACAACAGCTTTTTACTCATGCAAAATCAAGAAGGTAAATTTTGGCCCAATTCTGGTTCCCTTGACTACAACCTCCATGCCTCACGGAGCCAGTTTGGTGTAGTGGTTAAGTGTGTGCGCTCTAAAGTGGGAGAACTGGGTTTGATTCCCCACTCTTCCACTTGCAGCTGCTGGATGACCTTGGGCAGGCCATAGTTCTGTAAGAGCTGTTCCGGAAAGAGCAGTACTTGAAAGAATACTTCAAAAAGTACTAATTATTTCCAAAAAATAGCAAGAAGAAGCTTGTAACACTATGAGGAGCTGGTAACAAAATCCCATTTCTGTAGTCTTCATCAGATTTTATAGCTTCAAATATCTGCTTATGACTCGAATATTCAGGAAGGACAATAGAGGGGCAAACTAGCTCTGTATTTCTTATAATTTCGAACATTCAGTTGACAAGACGGAACATTCAGTTGGCAAGAGGGAACCACCAGTAGAGTTTCTAACATGGTAACAGCCCCCACAACTTCACAGGTGGTTCAGTTCTCCACTTTTTGAAGTGTCACACTCTTGTAAACTTGTATATTGTGTGTTGTGTTTCATAATTTAGTTGTGTATAAGTACCTCTCACAACATATGATTATTGCTTATATCATTTAAGATATTCTTCTCAATTGATGTGTAAGTTTACTATATACGGTGCTTCGGCTATTGTGTATACCCAACCTTGAGGCTGGAATTCCCTAGACAAAATGCAGAAGATGAAATATATTAATAATATAATGCTAAAGGGAGGATGCATGGCAAACAAAAGTGCAAATTCAAATGTTCGAGCAATCATCGTGCTATATTTTCTACACGGGCATCAGGTTTTTGGATGAAAGCTGGAAAAAAAATCTTCCCCCAGCCATTTCTTTGCTATATGTAGCAACCACGGGAACGAAAAATCCACAATAGTTGTAGATGTTTTGAACGGCGAAGGTTCTCTTTGTTTTATAGCTCCTCCTCTTCTCCCTCATGGATCTCTCCTTGGCTTGACAGCCCTCTAAACTGGAGTGTGATATATTTAGGGTCTGGGGAAGATGGACATTCTTAATTAGAGTGCTATTACTTGGAAAGAGTAGGAGGCTGTGTGGCATTCAAACCCGTCAGCTGCCACTCAGCGTGCCACTCGGAAGCCGAGAGCTGTCACTCACTGAGCAATGGGGACCGTGAACATCGGGAACCAATGCTGAAAATAATCCTGCCCCCCCCACTTATTGTTTTCAGTCCACTAACTGACCTCATCTCTTCTGCCCAATCTCCCTGAATGACAGCTGTCACTCCTCATATTCCTTTCCCTCCTAATGACAATTTTAGTATTATTTTTTGTCACTGTCCTCCCATTACACAAGCAAAGTAACATGTTCATGGTCTCACACGCACTTTTAAGAGATGCAAACTCAGAAGCAGAACAGCGACAAAGTCAGGAGAGCCAAGGTCAGCTGTTCCGGGGACTGATTGCCAGCCAGGGGAATTTTAAGACTGCATTTCAGCAAGATGTGTTTAAAGCAAGTTAAAACGAGTGTCCCCCTCCAGGGAATTGACTGTGCCCAATTTTGCAGGTAATTCAGGCTGAAATCCTTAAAAAAAAAAAAACCCTTTTCCCCCTAGGAGTAGGCCCCATTGAATAAAATGGGTCTTACTTCCAAGTAGATCTGCTAAGAGTTGCTTCCCTCAGGGACTTTGATGTTAATGGGGGAATTTCTGATGGAAACCAACAGGACTTCAGAATACTTAAGTCCAGGGCTTTTTTTGGGGGGGGGGGGAAGAGGTGCCAGAACTCTCAAGAGGGAAATGAAGTTTTCAATCTGTATACTGAAAACTCATGAACTTTTAAACATTTTAAAAATAATTTGGCTAAAGAGGTTCTGGAACTCCATTTTGACACATTTCCCCAGGAAAAAAGCCCTACTTAAGTCCCATGGATTTCAATGCGTGCCCGTTCTCAAAATTCTCACTTTGAAATTGAGACTTTAATAACATATTGTTTCAAGGAAATGCTAGTGCATCCTGTGACACAGTGGAGTCCATTCCAGTTATGTGACCAGAAATGAGATCATGACATTGCAGGATGCTGCTGTGCCCCCCACATCCCTCCCCGCTGTTTGCCAGAGCTCGGGTGGGCAATGGGGATGAGGGACCGCCATTGTGCAGGGGTTGGACTAGATGACCCTGGAGGTCCCTTCCAACTCTATGATTCCATGATTCTATGAGTCGAATTCACAAAGCTGGTTGGAGGGGTTCATTTCGAGACTGGCCCGGGGCAGGTCCTGCCAATCTCCTAATTTTGTTGCAATGCTTTTCTGAAGACTACAAAGGAAATTCTTGTGGACTTGTCATGACAAGCTTTTCAAAGGTGATAGAGGGCAGTCTTTTTTGGAATTCTTTTTTTTTTAAGTACCCGAGGGTACACTTGTATTATTTTTTTTCATTATACACTACAAACATACGTACAAACAACACATATCTACCTCCAACGACACATAACATATAGCAGGAGACATTTCTCACTCCTGCTGCTTATTAAATTTCTAAATTCATTATCTATTTTACTAAGCTTATCTTTTCTGTATTCTCAAATTACTACATTTATCCATCAATTACGTTTACATTATACCAATCATAGGCCCCGGGCACACGGGCTGGAAAATGCGGGGGGGGGGAAGCGTGGCTGTTTGCCCTGGGGCAAACTAACGCGTGACTGGGAGATCAGACGTCCGGTTGAGGTCCCGTCGAGGTCCCGTGGCTAGGGGAGAGGTGCCGATCACACCACAGGCAAAGAAGTGGGGCGGCGCGGCAAACAGGATTGTTGTTTGGTTTTTTTTACTTTTTTAAACTGAAGTGTGCGCATGCTCCGTTGGGTGCTTGTGCGCATCCGTGGAGCCTTGGGGGAAAAAATGACCTGTTTGTGAGGGGACATGGGCGGGCGCCAGATGCCACCGGAAACGTGATCAGACGCCCACCCTTGCCCCGCGGTTTCCGGAAACTAGTACCTCCGAGGTACTAGTTTTTTGCCATGTATCTTTGGAGGGAAGCCTCGGTTGAGCCACGGGAGCGCTGCACTTCCCAGATGTGGCGGTGAGATCATGCCTGGAAAATCCGCCTATCTTCCATCTCTCTAGCGTGGCTACTGTTTCATGTGACTGCAGCCATAGAATCTCTTCCAAGTTTTTTGAAAAGTCCATTCTGTGCCGGCTCTCATCTCAAGTGTCAGTTTGTCATTTTCCGCCGTTTCAAATAGCTTGTTCACATACTCTTGTTTCGTTGGTATTTCCATTATTTTCCAATATTTAGCATATACTATCCTTGCAGCTGTCGACATATGAACTATCAAATACCTATCTGCTTTATCAAAGTCTTTTGGAAATATATTCAATAACAGTATCTCTGGAGGAAATGGGATATTAGTTCTTATTTTTTACATTATCTCATGAATCCATCTCCAGTACCTCTTTGAAACATCACATAACCACCACATGTGATAAAAAGAACCAATCTTATTTTTACATTTCCAACATTTATCAGAGCAATTAACATTTTGTTTAGCTAATCTATCTGGTGTAATATACCATCTATAAAACATCTTATACATGTTCTCTTTATATGACACAGCATTAGTTAATTTTATATTTTTCCACCAAATCTGCTCCCACTCTTCAAAATTAATATTACGGCCTATATTCTGGGCCCATATGATCATTTTTTTCCCACGGCCTATATTCTGGGCCCATATGATCATTTTTTCCCACCATTTCATCAACTATCACATCGTCCAATAAAATCTTATATATTTTCTTTATCACTTTGTTTTCTGTTATTTTATTATTAAAACCTAGTTTCTTATCCTTCAAATATATCAATTCCAGTTGCACTTTCTTCCACCAGATTGTTCTGGTAATTTCAGATTGTCTTTTTTATCCAAAATATCCTGGTATCTTAACGATTCTTCCACATATACATTAGGTAAGGTAAATGCCTCTAAAGGTATAATCAGTCTTGATCTTTTAGTATAAAAGTTTTTATGTATAGGGTCCCAAATGCTCTCAGC